>NC_056737.1:859921673-859931673 GCF_019279795.1 Protopterus annectens | reverse complement strand
AAATTTGAGCTGAATGTGTAGCAGGATTATGAGTAGTATATCAGAAAAGGAAATTTGTTTCCTTTTTTAATATTCTGGGTTTTTATAATTTATGTTCTCAGTATAATGAAAACTGTTGGCATGTTTTGGTCACTGTCTTGTCTGTCAATCATTTAATATGTTGAACATTCATTATATAATTACATATATATATATATATATATATATATATATATATATATATATACATATATATATATGCACACACATACAGGGAGAAAAATTAAGAGCAATAGGCTGGAATTCGATGATTAGTCCCATCAATGATACACTTTAATATATATATATATATATATATATATATATATATATATATACATAGCAAAAAAGTAAACTATTTGTACAGATATGATATCATACAAATTACTAAAATAGAATGTTCTCCTAACTTATGTAAGATCCATTTCAATGATCACTTTGCATTATTTTTGTTTTGTTTGCTAAACAGGAAGTGTCCTTATTGAATTATCACTTGCACAATAGGCAATCATACATTTATGTAAATAAAAACAAACTATACTGACATATTTTCAGTTGCAAACATTATACATCACCTATAGTCTTCTACATGGTGATTTTCAATCAGACATTACATAGTTCATTCAATTCCTGCCTTCCCTTAAACCTCATTCCTCCTCCAAAATATTATTCTGCATGCAGTGTTTCCACAATTCCTACTTTTTCTGTGTAATTTGCTCCCACCATTTTCTAAAGCTCTCACTTCTAGTTCTTTTATATCTCTTACTATATTCACTATTTCTAGTACGGTTGGTTTAGACTTTGATTTCCAATTTTTAGTAATAGCTTTTTTTGGTAGCCACCAGAATTGAACTCAGTAAGGCCATACCATGTCTAGACAATTCCAATTCTTTATCACAGCTCAGAAATCATTTCCTTAATTGTACCAATTTGCTCACATAGTATTTCTGACAAAGTGGTCTGCATGGAAATTTTTAAAGTCTGCCAACTCATTACACTGCCAAAAAATATGTTCCCAGTTACCTCTTTCTTCTTCATCACACCTCCAACATTAGCAATTTACCTGGGACAAAATAGTTTGGAGTCTGCTTGAGGTATAAAAATACCTATGCAAAAACTTCCAAGAAAAAATCCTAAATCTTCCAGACTTTGTTGCATGTTTGGGAGCCATGCATATATTCCCCCATTGTATCTTTGTGAATTGCTTATCCCATCTCTCTTGCCAATCCATTCTAACCTCCTCCAATTAATTCCTATAGTTATCATACATATTTTATTTGCCCTTCTAATTACTCTACCAGTGCTAGTCTTTCACTAAGGATTCCCCTATTCATTTTCCTTTGCCTATACTCTGATATCAATCCTTGATAGGGAAGACAATCGCTAGTTTAGTCTGCAATCCATATGTCTACTTGGTCTCTTCCCATTCTATTTCCTTTCCCTCTCTAATTATTTGCTTCAAATACCTTTGTTCCTTTGCCAGTTTTCTTCAGTAAACTGTAGCCCCCTGTTGCCTGTTCTCTGTACCCCTAATTGCAGTCTTTCCTATCAACAGAATCTCCTTTCTCCATTTCCATGTTGGCTTGGTTCTTAGAATACTTTCTGCTACTTTATGAATATAGCAGTTTGAATCCTGTTAACACTGGATCAAAAGTAATGCTTTTTGAAAATGGAATGTACATAGCTGACATAAGTCTATAGTGCCTTTTAACCACTGACACAGATCCTTTGATAAAATAATGAAAACCTGGATCTAAAGGGTATTGTTAATATTAGTGGATTGCAAATTCATATAATATTGCTAAGACTTTGCATTATACTTCAGATATCCAGACTTGCTTGTATTTCTGCTCTTCAAGAACATTTCTAATTCTGAAACATATTTGGGACAGAATGTTTATGTGAAGAAGGTAAACAAGAAAAAAAGGAGGCAAAGAAGTGGGACACATGCAGGTAGTCACTTCTATTCTTTTTCCAACAATTTAAGTCAATAAATGATCATGATTTCTTTCACTGATTAAAATGTGTCTTAACATTTTGATGAAATGGAAAGCAATGATGTCAGTGATGTCAGAATTAATTGCACACAGAGTATTAAATGGCCAGTTCTTCTGTTTACTTATTGTCTGATTCCCAGATTCATAGCATATCATACCACACTATGAAAATCAAGCCTGTATATTATCCCTCCTGTCAATATCTACTGAGGTAAATGTCAATGGTAATATGGTAAACAGTACTCCTATCCAGCAATCCACAGTGCTGTGGCAACAAGTACTTTACTAAAATGTAGGCTTAAGATAACAACTAAGTCTTGGAGTATGTAGTACAGATCAGTTCTGATTATATTAGGTGTCCCATATCAATTGCTATTCAGTAATCATTATTCTAAACATAGAAAAACTCTTCCATTTTCTGCATTTACCAGCTAGAGGTGAGACTTGCAGCTACATTGGGGCATCTACGTAAAAACTGACCTAATTCCAAAACATTAGCAGCAAGATAGATATGTGATTAGGCAGATAGATAGATAGATAGATAGAGAGATAGATAGCTTCAAGTCATACATCAAACACTCCCAGAATACAGGTTCTCACATTAATAAACGGAACTGTAACAACCATGTTGAATAGTGGAATTGACATAAATTCTTTAAAAAAAAGCATATTTGATAAAGAGAGAGAGAGAAACTGGGTTCTTTTATAAGGTTTTCCTAGGATTATATGTGAAAGCTATGAAAACTATTAACCTTGCAATAAGCTTTTGGTTTTCATCTCAACTTCACAGTAAAGTGAACACCAGTTTGTTAGAGCTTTCTCATAGCCACAACTTACAGTTCACATTATCTGATGATATGTTTTGGGGGGGGTCTATATTAGAACATCGATGTTTCAGAACATTGAATGTTCTAATATCGAACCCTATTCAGCAAACGCTGAAAATAGAGAAGCTGCAGAAAACCAATTTTTTCCCAGGGAAAGAATTTGGTTGTCCCTTTCTGTCGCTTCGCTATTTTTAGCGCTGTGGTGGAACGTTATGGGTCAGGTTTAGTTAAGTGTGCGATTGTGTGGACTTGAGGGTTAGGGCGGGTTAGGTGAGTTAGGTTTAGGGCGCGGGTTAGGTAAGTGTGCGATTGTGTGGATGTGAGGGTTAGGGCAGGGTAGGTGAGGTAGGGTTAAGGCACGGGTGAGGTGAGTGTGCGATAGTGACAGACCTTAGGGTTAGGGTTTGGGTTAAGGTAAGTGGATAGTTAGTGGTGTATGTACAGTTTAGTGTAGGGTTAGATGTAAGATTTTAGGAGTATGTGTGTGGATTGCTGTTTGTTTGGTGTGCGTGTGTTGCGTGTATGTGTTTCGGAACAGCAAATTTTTTTCCCTAGGAAAAAATTCGCTGTTCTGAATGTTCAATGCTGTTAGCGTTCGCTGAATTGGGTTTGATATTAGAACATTCGAAGTTCTGACACTTCGATGTTCTAATATAGACCCGTTTTGTGTGTCCTACATATTTAAAAGGTTTCAACATGATAATAAAGCTTTGCCGTTCACTGCAAGCTGAACTGGAAGCTGATACTAGTTTGTGGCACTAATGCTCCAGAAGTGCTCTTGTACGCTTTCTTTTACTTTTATTTTTATTTTTAGTAGTCAAAAAGTCCACCATTGTGAAGTATAACATCTGGCTCTGCAGTGCAATTTCATTCATCCAACCTGTTTTTCATATTATGTTTTTCTAATAATTCAAATATAAATACACTGTTCACATGTTCTACTCAAACTATTCCTCCTGATTTTAACAGTTTTGTTATTAAGGTCCTAATTACTCTTTAAATTATGTGTTATGCCTCACCCCTCCCCCATGCACCTGCTGGTTCAAACAGATTTTCTTTGAGTCTGTCTAATTGCTGTTAGCAAATTTCAAAATCAGCTTACTTGGCTGCTTTGGGCTCTGAATATTAAAATTTCTGTTATAAAGTCATTGCTTTTCTCCTACTATACAGGGTCAAACTGAAAGTCTACAGTTATAAACAAATGCTGTCTTTATATTAAAACTAAAGAACAAACTAGATTGAACAAACCAGGTTATTGTCTATGTGTTATACCTTAGTTATATTTTCATCACCATGGTGTTTTGGTGCCTGTTATTCATTACTATGTTTAGTGTATCATCCCCTTCCTTATGCATCTGCTGGTTCACCTGGTTTTGCTTCAGGTCATTCTAATTTTTAATATTTGTCAGTCTCAGCTCTCTTTATTCTTCTGGACTCTGGATATTTTATTTCTTGATGTAAAATAGCTCTCCATTGCTTTTCTGTCTGTATGCAGGGCTATGACTGAGCACTACATTTATAAACAAATTCTCTCTTTGGAGTAACTATAAATTTAAAACCTTATCTGGCTACCTCACTGTGTGCTCTTTTTCAGCTTCCCCCCAAATTCATTTCTGATTCATACAGCTTTGTTTTTGGTCATTTTAACTGTTGTTTGTATATTTCAAACTTAGTTCATTTTGCAACTCTGAACTCGATTTAGTACACTTTCTAGTATAAGTTAGCAGCTTTTAGTGTTCTACTGTCACTATACAGGACCACAGTGGAAGTCAGCTTTTATAAACAAATGTTATCTTTGGTGCTGCAAAATTTTTCAAATCACATTAAAGTCCTCATTAAAGTTTTAGTCACCATGAGGCTTTCTTGCTTATTTTTCAGACATATTATGTTAAAGATACAATTTCAAACAGAAAGCTGTCTACCTTATTTTAGTCCTTGCTGTTTATGCTAATGAGTTGTTTGAAAGTGTTTTGCTATATGTCAGCACTTGTCTGTGCTTTTGTTATGCTTTAGTCACTTCATCTACTGCATATTTATATTTTAGAGTCTTCATAGGTTCATAGGTTCATAGGTAAGTACTAGGCTATCTGCCCAAGGGCATCCTTAAGCCTAGCCAGAGTGTGTTGGCTTTTGCCACCCCCCTTAGATTAGTTCCCTGTGCCTCTAACCAGCAGAGCCATTAGTTCCCTGCGCCTCTGTCCAGCAGAGCCACTGCAGTGATCTCCGGGGTAAATTTTCTGATCCCCATCCACCCGTCAAGGTTTCTCTTGAAGAGTACTAGTGAGAGGCTCTGCCTGATGTATATTGGAATCTTTTTTCAAAGCATGGGGGAGTCTCTGGGTCACGAATCTATCCCTCCAGCACGTCCTATTTATCATTGTGGTAAGGTTTATATCCCTAGAGCGTGTGGCTCTCAGGGATTTGTTTTTTTTTAGGTGGAGCATATCCATCAATTCTGGGTTAGACATAGCCTTTTATGTCAGGCAGAGATCACCTCTGAGTAAATGGTATGCAACCGAGTACAGCTGGAGTTTCTTTAGTTGGGCTGCATAGGTCATTTGTTTGAGGCCAGTAATCCTCTTGGTGAGGTACTTTTGTGGTCTTTCCAGCTGTTGCAGGTGTCTTGTAAGGTACATCCCAAATGGGGCATTGTATTCTATAACGGGTCTAATAAGTGATGAGTAGAGAGGCACAATAACCTCCTTTGTCCTGGATGAGAACCCTTTTGAGATTAGGTGGGCCACGTAAAAGGATTTTCTAACCACCTTGGCAATATGATTATCAAAGGAGAGATTGCTATCTACTTGGGTCCCCAGATCCCTTATTACTTTCTATGTGGTAGTTCAAGGGTACTTTGTTTTTTCCAAAGGGGATGACTATGCACTTTTTGGCATTCAGCTTGAGGCCATGATTTTGACACCATGTATCCATCTCAATGAAACCCTTCTGGAGGGTGTCTGTATCAGCTGGAGAATCAATTATGGCCCCTAGTTTGCAGTCATCTGCGAACTTGGTCAGCCAAAGTCCTCCTGTGCTTGCCTGTACCTCTGAGAAGTATATACCAAACAGGAGGGGTCCTAGGACTGAGCCCTGGGGGATGCCACTTGTAACCAATTTAGAGTCGGTCCTAGAGTTTGCAACTCTTACCATGTGGGTTCTGTCCATGAGCCAATTTGCAACCCATCTCGTGACGTAGGGGTTAATGTTCAGGTTGATGAGTTTGTCTATAATACCAGAATGGGGAATGGTGTCGAAAGCCTTTGCGAGGTCTAGGTAGGCTGTGTGGACCTCCTTAACCTCATCTAATGCCTTGGTAACTGTCTCAAAGAAGTCCACCAGGTTTAAGAGACATGATCTGCCCTTAACAAAGCCAAACTGGGTGGGGTCCAAAGTTTGGAGGTTCCCAATGTCTCTGTTAATGAGTTCCATGATGATGCGCTCCATAGCCTTGCAGACCAGGCTAGTCAGGCTTATAGGGCAATAGTTCCCGGGGTCTATTGTGGCGCCACCTTTGTGGAATGAGATAACTGTTGCTGTGTGCCACTCTGTGGGTATGTAGCCTGTAGAGAGGCTGAGTTTGAACAGTGTGTTTAAGTGAGGGGTTAGTTCATTTTGGAGCTCTTGTAAGACACAGCCTGGGACACCATCTGGTCCCATTGAGGCTGTGCTTATGGCTTTGGATAGGGCTGTTTTAACCTGTGTGTCAGTGATTGCCGGGGCCTTACATTCTTCTGATATGGTTATGGGCCCTTTGGGGGGAGAGGGGTGTGAAGTTTGCACTGAACCTCTCTGCCAAAATGTTAGCAATATCAGTCGGTTCAGTGTATTTTGTGCCATTCTGCACCAACTCAGAGCAGATCTGAGTTTCCACTTAGGTTCTTGACATAGCTAAAGAACGCTTTGTAGTTATCTTTGGAGTCCTTGGCAATTTTTCTTTCGAAGCTAGCCTTGGATGATTTAATGAGGGATCATAGTTTCTTGCTGATACTGATTAGGGATGTCTTTCCTTCTAGGGATTTTGAGCTTATCTGTATTAGTTTCCTCCTTCTATTGTAGAGCCTGTTTATGGCAGGGGTCCACCAGACTGGTTTCCTTTTCTTGGGGGGGGGTGAGTCTTGGTTTTACTTGGGATAGCATGATCCATGCATTCCTGCAGATGATCATAGAGTGCCTTTGTATAGGATTCAGCAACTTGGACTGCATTGTCCATTGGTGTGGGGCTGTGAACCTTTCCACCTCAGTCTTAAGCAACATGAAGTTTGCTTTTATAAAGGTTTTCGTGGTGGTTTCCTTGATTGGTGATGGGGGCGGAAGGTGAATTTCCAGAGTGATTAGTCTATGGTCTGATCTAACCAGCAAGGAGTTGACGTCAGGTGTGGAACACCGGTCACCCATGTTGGTGATGACCAGGTCCAATATGTTGTTCCCTCTGGTGGGGGTGTTGACCAGTTGATCCAGGGCATTTGAGTTTATAAATTCTAGGAAGCGTTGGGCAAGGGAGTTAGTACTTGAGTAGTTCTCCCAGTTAATGTTTGGGTAGTTGAAATCACCCAGTATTAGGATATTGGTAGGACCGCCATATTTCCCAGTGTTTCCAGAAATGCGGAATGGGGGACTGGGGTCATGGTGGGTGATCTGTAGCAAGCTACTATTTGGATTGCAGTTTTTCCCATCGTTAGTTGCACTTGGATGATCTCTGATGCATCGCGCTGCACCACTAACCTGGAGATGTGAGTATCCTTGATGAATATGGATACACCCCCACCTTTTGTGTTTCGGTCCGGGTTCTGTGGCCGAAAGGTATGGTATGAGTTATAGCCTTGTAGTGCTGGGATGCTCTCTGGAGCTGTAAACCAGGTTTCTGTTACTGCAGAGATATCAATGTTCTCCATACTGAGGAGTGCCTTGAGTGCATGCATTTTGAGGTTTAGACTTCTGGCATTGAGTAGCATTACCCTCAGTTTTTGGTTACTTGTGCTATTTGCGGTGGGTTTGTCTTTTGAGCCTTGTCTAAAAAAGGCACTATGGGGGCGGCAAGAGCCTTTGCCAGTATTCGAAAGCCTAAGGGTGACAGGTGAAAGCCTTCACTTGCGAAGCAACGTGGCCTGTCGAGCATGTCATCCCAGGCAGACAGATACTGGATCCCCTTTGAATGACACCAGAAACTTAGCCAATTGTTGAAGTTGATCATTTTTTCTTTATACTGTGGCATCATTCTTGGTGAGGGTAGGATGCTACTCAGAGTCAGGGTCAAACCTGCCTGGGCTACTTTTCTACATATTTTAGTATTCCTTTTGTCTTATTCTTCACTATTGCTCTTAAAGGTAAACGCACCACTTCCAAATCTGTATAAAAGCTGACTATAATATTTGTCTCCGCTTAACCAGATTTTCCCCATATACTTTCTCATATCTGATTTTATCTTTTCAGTGCACATTTTCTAACATTGTTTGTAGGATAGATCAGGCATCTTCTTTTAGCTTGCTGCCTTGTATAGACAACCAGTAAATATGGGTAGTTTAAGAATCATGTTCATGTTAGCTTAGTTAGATTATTGGCATCCACTGCTATTTTGCATTCTGTTCTTGATGTATTAATTCTGGTTCAAGTCACTTTGGGGAGCAAGAGATATGGGTTAGGTCTGGTGCTGGTCCAAAGAAGGTTTGATGTTGTTATTGTGTGTTTAAGCATCTCAGGTTTACCAAGTTTATTGTAGTTTTGTATTACATGAACTATGCACAATTTTGTGTGTGTGTGTGTGTGTGTGTGTGTGTGTGTGTGTGTGTGTGTGTGTGTGTGTGTGTGTGTGTGTGTGTGTGTGTGTGTGTGTGTGTATGTGTGTGTGTGTGTGCCTTGCAATCTCAACACACTACTTAAATAGTAAGAAGTCACATTATATAATATAAGTTAATATGGCACACAGTGTAAAATACATAATAATTATTTGTACTTTACAACTGATCTACTTTTTTAAAAAAGCATTTTATATTGCTTGTCACATGGTTTCTCTCATTTCAATTAATATTTAAAAAGTCATCATTTCTCAAATTCCTGGGTTTTTAATCTATTGCAAAAAAATACAGTTTCACACATTCCATGCATTTAATTGTGTTTATGAAGTGTGTTTCTGCTATTTTTGGTATTAATTGTATAAACATATTCTGTATTTCATTGTGACAACATTCTGGAGGTCACAACCTTATAGAATCATTCACAACCTGAACATGTAGCTATATAAATCACTCATTGAGTCATATAAATCAAATTTGGATGGAACCCCTCTAAAATGTACCTACATACTTTGCATTGCCCACTGTTAAAGGTACAATTAGACTTATCTGTTATAGGACTAGGTAGATATTTTTTTCAGCAGACCCTTTAAATTTTGATATATCTCATAGAGAAAATATGGTTTCAAATATATTATTTCCACTAGGTTTTGATTTCCTAGTACAGCCTTCCAGCAGGAATTCAAAATATTTCAAATAACCCACCATTATGCGCAGGTCTAAAGTAAAAACCCTTCTGTTACTTTTGTCCATGCACCCACCCATTCTGCCATTTAAAATTGCAAAAAGTGATGACTACGTTTATCTCACTGTTCTTCTGCTATTATAGCCAACTGCCTCGTATCATAACTCCTTTGTGTAAATAAATGGATAATGTATTCCACTGCCGTTTGAATGCATCACCCTTATGGTTATCCTTGATGCTTTAACCATTTGTCCTCCAGGGATATTTTTCTTCATGAACTGTATATGGTTGTTTGAAAATGGAGGTAATCATTAATGAAAGTGAATTTCCTTAAGATTTCATTGCAAAACATTTTCTATTTATAATCAACTTCAAGATTAATTTCTAAAATGTTTATTTTAACTCCACAATGATGTATGACAGTGTTTAAAAAATGCATAGCTCTATTCAGCTGTTAAATGAACAACTCTTTTTCATTCAGTGGCCCTTTCTATATAAAAACAAAACATTTACAAATGTTTTGAAAAATGCACAATTTTCAAGATTAACAACAGTTGGTAAAAATCAACGAGTCTCACTAACCAAGAGCTAAATTTTAAAAAGTTGGTACTGTCCTTGCCCATGGCTACTCCCCCAATCTGTTAGTAAATCTTTTCATCAAAAACAACAAACATATTATCAAGT
>NC_056737.1:859901673-859919173 GCF_019279795.1 Protopterus annectens | reverse complement strand
TTTGTTATGAATTAATTTTCTGGGAAACATTTTAGGTATGTACATTTTAAGTATGTGGTGAGCATATTTTACAGACTCCCTGTTATCCAATTAGATTGCTTGGTTCTTTGATGATATAACTAGCTAGCTAGCTAGCTAGAGTGATAGATAAAATATAATGCTCATGGGTTTTGCCACAAATGATGAACACTGTGAAAGTAGAAGACTCCAAATCCGACTTCAGACCAATGACAAGTGGAGTACCACAGGGTTCAGTCCTAGGTCCTCTCCTGTTTGGTATCTACTTCTCTGATGTACAGGTTAACACAGAAGGTCTTTGGCTAACTAAATTTGCATATGACTGCCAACTAGGAGCCATAATCAAATCTCCTAATGATGTGCACATCCTACAAAAGGGCCTCACTGAGACAGATGCCTGATATCAAAGCCATGGCCTCAAGCTCAATGCCAAAAAGTGCATTGTCATCCCCTTTGGTAAAAACTCTGTACCCATTAGCTACCACATAGGTGGTAGTCTACTTAACACTGAAAGTGTGATAAGACACCTTGGGACACAGGTGGACTGTAGTCTCTCGTTTGATAATCATATCGCCATAGTAGTCAGATAATCCTTCTACGTGGCACACCTCATCACAAAACGTTTCTCATCCAGGAAAAAAAGAGGTCATTGTTCCCCTCTACTCATCACTCATTAGACCCGTTATAGAGTACAATGCCCCTTTTGGTATGTACCTCACAAGGCATCTACAACAACTGGAAAGGCCACAGAAATACCTCACAAAGAGGATTACCAGCCTCAAGCAGATGCCCTACACAAACTGTCTCAAAAAACCCCAGCTTTACTCTGTCACATATCACTTACTCAGAGGCGCTCTCTTCCTAACATACAAAGCTATGTCAAACCCAGAGCTGATGGACATGCTCCACTTAAAGAAATCCCAATCCCTCCGAGCTACACTCTCTAGGGACCTAAACCTTGTCACCACAATAAACAGAACATGCTGGAGGGATAGATTCCTGTCCCAGAGACTTCCCATACTCTGGAACAAACTACCTCTCTATATCAAACAAAACTCCTCATTAGCACTCTTCAAGAAAAATCTTGATGATTGGATGGTAAATAGGAAATTCACCCCTGGGATCACCTCTGTGGCTCTGCTTGGCAGGGGCACAGAAAAATAATTTTCTTGGGTGGCGAAAGCCAGGGTACCTTTTTGGCTAGGCTTTTATGAAACTTCACATGCCCGACAAACCACAATCAATGGCCAAGTACCTACCTATGAACCTATGACCCTATGATATCTAAATGATGCAAATAATGACAGCTGCTTTAAGAAAATGTTTCAGTTAGCACAGATGCATGATTGTATTAGACAGTTAACCCAATCAGCTAACGACACCTGATTTGTGTTGTATAAAACACTACAGATTCAAAGACATTGAACTCTCATGAAGGGATATTATTTGCCCATAATAAGGATTCTCAGTGGTTCGTCTGCAGTAAAGAAGGAATATTCATGGAATATTCATAGAGAAACCTGTACATCTTCCTGAAAAGGTAACCCAGTAGAACCTGAGTAGAAAAAATTAACCTGAGAGCACCTGTATGTTGTGGATATAATTCCTGCTTCTTGTTGAAGCAGACAGAAGTTGGTAAGCTTTTGTCTGTGAATGATTAATAGTCATTATTTTATGTCGAACTTTGAACTTTGACAAAAAGATACTATTAAACAGGCAAGTGGTCTGTATGCTTTTCAGTTTTATTACAGAAATTGTGTTTCTTTGTTGCAAAAATTCTGCATTACTGCCTTCACATTTTGCTTTTACAATAAAACTGTATGTTTTATGGAGAGCTGGACTTCAGTGCATTTAAAAGACCAGACTGATGGAAGGCAGTTGGGATTTTTTGGCACAACTTATGGCAAAAGCCCTAATTTCTTTTTCCTTATGCTAGCTGCATAACCTCTGCTGTTTGACGAATTTTCCTCTGTAAGAAAGAAAACAGCCCATAGTGAATAGCAATGCTAATTGGCCAGTCCTATTCTGGGCCTTGTTGGGTGGAGTTCACCTGTATCATGTCACTTGAAAACATCTGATCCAAAATGACTACAGTAAGACAGTTGTTTCAGGCTATTGTCATTGCAGCTGAAAGGATGGTTTCCATTGCTAAACCATTGAGAACACCAAAAGCAGTTCTCTCACTAAAGAAAATGACCAAGGAAAAAGACCTTGAGGCATACATAGTGGCATTTGAGCAATGTGTCCACCAGATGGAGTGGGACAGAAATGACTGGACCAAGATTCTTTCTTCAAAGCTTCCTAGGGAGCCACTGATAACTTTCAAGGATATAGAAGAGACTAACTTTAAAGACTACGACAAAATGAAACAAATATTGTTAGACCTAACTGTTGCTAGTCCTGAAAAAACAACTCTAAGATTTCACAGCTGAATATTTTTTTTCTAATAAAATGATAAAGTCTCATCTGTTTTGACTTTAAAATATAAATAAGCTGTTTTTAGTTCTTAAGGTTCAACATTCTTCAAGTAAATTGATAAAAAGTAGAGCGAGTGATAAATTTAAAACAGTTAATTTTCTACTTTATGTCAATGTCTGTTTCAAAGTAACTGCAAGGATACTGATACTTTTGTTGTACTTGAAGAATGATTGTTAATTAATGAAACTACACTGTTACATATATGAAAACTTTAGTCCGTGAAAAGCCTACTACTATTGATGTTGTACTTATGGACTATGGTGAGTCTAATTTAGTCCATCAAGGTCAGCTATGAGGTCAGGATAGGCTCGCAGGCTAACAACAATCAGAAGGCCTTCTTCAGCTATGCCTGGAACCTTGGAGGTAACACACAACAGTGTGCTGAACTGGTGGTGAACAGTACCACCTACACTGATCAGGGTGACACTGCAAATATACTGGCTGACAAATTCAGCTCAAACGTCACCCCCCACTCCCCCCATCTCCATCAGGTAAAATCCCCTCCAGCATAATTCCCCCAGCTATCAGCAAGGACCAAGTGCTGGCAGCACTAGCTAAAGCAAGAATACCACCTCCATGGGTCCTGACAATATCCCCAATTGTCTCCTGAACAGTCTAAAATATGACCCATCAGTACCAACTGAGGCACTCTTCAACTACAGCCTTGAAACAGATTACATTCCAAGTGAATGGAGGCCCACGACAGCCATTCCCCTTCACAAGGGAAGATCATCAACCAACCCAAGGAACTACATACCCATCAGTCTAATAAACCTAATATGCAAAGCCATGGAACAAATTATCATGGAAATGATAAACAAGGACATTGGCAACCTACAGACACTGGACCCATCTCAGTTTAGTTTTGTTAAAGGAAGGTTGTGCCTACTTAACCTGGTAAACTTCCTTGAGAAGGTCACCAAGTCAATGGACAACAATAAAACATTGCATATTGCATATCTTGACCTGGCTAAGGCATTCAATACCGTACCCAACTCAGGCATTATTGATATGTTCTCTGAGCTAGACATAAACCCTTATATAACTTGCTGGATTGCCAGCTGGCTCACAGACAGGACCAAGGAAGTCAGGATTGGTGAGACTACCTCCAGCAAGAGACAGGTCACCAGTGTAGTACCCCCAAGGCTCCATGCTGTGCCTGCTCCTGTTTGGCATCTAGTTCTCAGAAGTCAAGGATAATGTAAAAGGCATCTGGCTCACAGAGTTCACAGATGACTGTAAATTGGGAGCTATTACAGAATCTCCCCAAGACACAAACATCTTACAAGTTGGTTTAACACAGACAAATGATTGCTGCCAAAGCCATGACCTAGAGCTTAGTGCCAAAATCTGCATTATAATGCCCTTTGGGAAAATGCAAGTTAATTATTCCATTGATAAAATACCCTTAAGAGCCGATCCAGTAGCAACAGATCTGGTAACATATGTAGACAAAAATCTGGTCTTTGACCAACATATAGCTAAGATAATAAGAAACGCATTCTCTGTCGCTGAACTTATAGGTAAGGGTATAGTATCCAGTTCCATAGGTAAGGGTATAGTATCCAGTTCCATAGGTAAGGGTATAGTATCCAGTCCCTTAGGTAAGGGTATAGTATCCAGTTCCATAGGTAAGGATATAGTATCCAGTTCCATAGGTAAGGGTATAGTATCCAGTTCCATCGGTAAGGGTATAGTATCCAGTTCCATAGGTAAGGGTATAGTATCCAGTTCCAAGGAATGTCAAGTATCACTCTGCTTGGCCCTTATCACACCTATCATTGAACTTGGTGCCCCTTTGTCATGTATCTAAACTGACACTTGCAACAGTTGGAATGCCCACAAAGGTTTCTCACAAGGAGAATTCGGAGCATGAATACCCTGTCCTACACTGATCACCTAAAGGCTTTCTCTGTGTATTCAGTTTCCAACAGGCTGCTGACAGGGATCTTTGCCTGGCTTACAAAGATTCCACAGACCCAGCCTTGATGGATCTGTTGCACATGCGCAAACAAACAGTACCAGAAAAGATCCAGGAATCTGGACTTTGTTTTTGATATAAACAGAATGTGCTGGAGAGACAGATGTGCATTCCAAAGGCTACCTGTCCATGTATATAAAGTTCATCCCTGACCATATTCAAACAAAACCTTGATAATTGATTGGGAAATATTTAATTTACCCTGGACTGGTCCCCATGTCACATATGGACAGAGACCATCAGTAAAAAATGTATTATCCTAACACCACCCACAAATACTTAGATACCTGCCTCCTAACATGCCCCTGCATGATACTTTGGGGTGTGTGGCTATGCTTGTAAGGGTCCTAGTAATTGTTAACCTAGTAACATCATATGAACCTAGCAACTGCCTACAAGTGTTGTAGAATCAGCTAATTGCTTCTGTGCCACAGCAAAATTAATTAATTAAATATACAAAAACACCAGCAAAACACAAACTCCAAAGAATAAGCTCTTTTGTCATAGAACATTTTAATCAGACTCAATAAAAACAATGAAAAAATAGTCCAGTGGCTAGATTCAATAAAGTCTACAAAGTCTACATGGTCCATTTACACTGTGTGTGCATCGTGCACATAGTAGCTCATTGCTTTAGATTCAGTAAGTGGATCTACACAGTGTGTAGATCCATGCAAACTAAGTAAAGACTGTGTCATGCTAATTACAGCATAAACAGCTGAACTGTATGTTAATCAACCAATCCAAGATGGAGGAGCTATTCAACAAACTATAACACAACTCTGTAGACTAAGTGTTGGTTTTCCCTGCGAATTCCAAAACCTATTGGAATACAGCCACTGAAATTAGTCTACACAGAAACAATGTTAGGTGCTGCTGTTGCTTTAATTCATGTGTATGTGCAACAGGCTGACATCTGTGCTGCTGCTGCTGCTAATAGACCAAGGCCAAGAAGGAGAAGAGTTTTCAGACCCAAGTTAACTTATCACAATCTACATGATGTGGAAATTGTAGAGCACTACAGGGTGGATAGAGACACACTACAGCAACTCTGCAACCTCTGTCTTCCTCATCTCAGAGCCAGGGCAAACCAAGGGGAACCCATACCTGTGGAGACAAAGGTATATGTAGCACTTAGAATTTTAATTACAAATACCTTTCAGAGACCAATAGGGAACATGATGGGGGTGTGACAAGCATCAACATCCAGGATCCTCCATCGATTCCTGAATGCTATGCTCCAACATGCCAGTGACCCATGCAGTTTCCCCGTACTCCTCAGGACAAGGCCAGAAATATGCAGGAGGTTGACCCTATAGCACACTACCCTGAAGTACTGGGTGCCATAGATTGCACACATATAGAAATTAAGGCACCACCTGGGGAACAGGGAAGGCTATACTTAGATAGAAAGGGCTTCCACTCTATTAACTGCCAAGTCATGTGTAATGCCAAGGGAATCATCTTGAACGTGTGTGCTGGCACCCCAGGCAGTTACCAAAAGTCAAATATCTGGCACACCTTCCACCTGTATCAGATGTTCACTGGGGGATATCCCACAGTGTTATTTACTGGGGGATGCAGGTTATGCATTGGAACAATGCCTAATGATGCCCATCAGAAATGCACACACACCCACTGAAGAATGCCATAATGAGACACCTGCTGAAACCAGAAATATCACAGAGTGTGTGTTTGGTCTGTTGAAGTCACAGTTCTGGTGCCTAGATACATCTAGGGCAGCCCTGCAATACAATCCATGTATATGTACTGAAATATTCACTGTATGTACCATGCTATACAACATCATCCTGAGAAAACAGCTTCAGCAGGATCAAAATGGGGAAGGGGCACACACCCCACCACCAATGGCAAGGGCACCACAGCCACATGCAGATGAGGAGTCAGAGGGGTAACCAGCAGCTGCTGTGGGTGTAGGCAGACATAGGTGTGCTCAATATGCCCTTGCATTGGCTAAATGACTATACATAGCACGCTCACTCGCCACTTAAGGAGCTAAAACCTTGCTCATACACACATACATATATTAACACTGATGCCAGGCAATGTTTACAACCTTTACCTACCCATGTAGTGGTTGTGCATTGCTAGCATCAGACAGAGTCAGCCCAGAACTGAAACTGTTGCAACTGCTGGATTTACAAGGTAAGTGTTGAACCTGGAGTGCATTGTGTAATAATACCAATGAATGGCATATCCTTACATGTTGTTACTTGGTAGTGTAAGCAAGTAAAAGGTGGGTGATTTGTACAGAAATTATTTTAACATGTGACAGCAGAGACTTATGTGACTTATATGTGTCTGTTATTAAGTAGTTGGCTTCAGGCATCAAAGACTCACACAGTCATACCTCTCAAAAGTACTGATGGTCACCAAATGTCCTCTGTTTAGCACCATATGTTTGTACTGGAAAATCATTAAAGAGAGAAGTTAGAAAGTAATGAGACATGTATCAGACTTCACAACCCTCACAAGATCATTAGCAATACTGACGCAAAAAAACTTTGATGCTATCTGCTGTCTAACTTTCTAAGATCAATATAAGTCAACGGTACAATTACCAATTCAACATCAGAAATGCAGATATACTAAGCACTAAGTCAGCTATGCAACCTGTGCATCAGACACAAAGCTTATGTATCCCTGAATCCAAAAGATAGAAAATAGGGATATGGCACAGTTATCACAGGGTGTTCTGTGGGTGGGCAGGAAGCCGAGACTGACACAAAAGGTTGGTGTGTGTATGCATGAGTAAGAAAATGCAGAAGGCAGACATTTGATAAAGTAACAAATGACCTGTGAGATAAAATGAGTTTTAAGCTTCACGATTGAACTACATAACTATTGTGTGTGTGTGTGTCTGTATGGGTCTTCCTGGTGAAACTGGTGTGTGAGTGTCTGCATTGCAACCAAGCTCTGTACAAGCTCTACGTCTTGGTATGTTGGACATATATGATCTATGCATGGTAGAGGTAGCAGTTCATCATTGTTGTACCAGACCATGAGAACTGGCTCTACCAAAAGATGCACTGGCATGTCTACACCTATGGTCAGATGCACTGGTGCTATCTGAATGTGATAGATATGTGCTGGATGAGCTCCTCTCACAAGGATGCCTAGGACCACAGCCCCATGGCCTGCCACGTCTGGGTGTGGTTAGCTCAATTGATGGAGTAGTGAAAGTACTGCCACTATGGGAGTGTGATCAGGCAAAGCCACATTGGCTAACAGCAGATGATGTGGCTGACCTATGCCTACAAGGATGCCAATTTCCTCCCACCAGATGTGCTATAACAGACACCACCTGCTCCAAGTGATTCATCTGATCCATTGACTCAGCAACATGGTGGAGGTGGGCACACATGTCAGCCTGTGCCACATCTACAACTCTCCTGTGTGACACCTCATCCACACTTTGGCTATGACCATGGTAAACAGGCACTGAAACCACAGTAATGACACTTCCCTGACTGATTGTCTCACTGCACCTGTCCAATATCTTAGGGCTCACTACAATGGGTAGACGTAGGTGCACTGACTTTATCTGATGGAATCGCAGGGGATGGCTGTATGTCAACCTCAGTGTCAGATTCAACCTCTGTACCCCACCCCCGATTGTGCCTCTGTTTGGTCACCATCATCATCAGAGTCTGCTGATTCTCTGACATCAGGTGGTAGAAACCCTACACTTCCACTGTCAGGATCACTTGTGATAATAAGCAACAAACACAGAAAAAAATAATAAATATACCACCATAGTCCAATATATGCTAACAAACTAACAGTGGTGCCACTATAACAGACAGTACAACAGTACACAAAACAGTCCTGACACCAACATCACAAACTAAATATTTCTTTGAACTGCTCATCAGTACTGACATAAAATGTTTGGCTTACCATGTATAGATGATTGCAGGCTCCCTATACTGGATGATCTTGGAAGAAGTTAAGCAAAAGTTAAGGACAACATCATCACAATTAACAGTAACACAGGAGGTAAAATGTTTTTCCCTTTGTATGTCCATTAACGATACTTTCAACAAGAAGTTGGATGACAAGTCCAGCCTAAGCCCATGTGTTAACTGTAACAATCTACAATCCCCCCAACCAATTTCTTGTTAAACAGAACTAATGTACTGATGTAAATATTTTACTATACAAGACTATTTAACAATGGAGATACATAAGCCTACCCAGAAGCTCTTCCTGGGACATACTTCTGTCCCTGAAACACTAGCACCAACATCAAGATCATATTGGTCTGCATTTTCCTGGGAGCTGTCTGGATCCCTGATAGTGGACAGGAACTTTTCATTTGCTGTTCCCCCTGGTATCCATCTGATCACGGGTCACCACAGCTACTCTCTTCTGTGTAGATGAAATAATGTCAATGGTCATACTGCACACTTGATCATATCCCCTACTGTGGCCACCTACTGCAATCACATCTGCAACTATCTGCTGCCAGATTTGCATTCTGCCTAAAATATCTCCACATCCTGTCTTGAACAGGAAGATACAGTGTTGCCTAAAAGCTTCCACAATGACCTGATTCTCAGGGTCACTGAAGGGTGTTTATTCTGGGATTGAGACACCTGGGTACCTTAGTCCTAGGCATCCTAAAACACAACAGAAGGATAACACACATAAGTATCCCATAACTAAAAAATACCTGTTCCCAGATAAAACAGAAAAAGTAGCATTTTAGTATTACCCACTGGAGAAACATAAAACTGTCTAGATATTTGAAATATGAACAACAGGAATTGTGTTGTTGTAATATATTACATTCACACACCAAGCAAGGTTGGATGCAAAACAAGGGAGAGTAACAATAGCAACATATCCATGTTTGGCAAAAACAGAAATGCAGCTTTGCTCCCCCACCCCCAAAAGAACAGGCAAGTGACACATTTTGCTAACAATCCATCAGTGAAATGCTAAAAGTGCTATAAAATGAACTGTCACTGAAACATGTGTACAGATTTAATACAAAACATTCCATTTAAGCTATTGCCAGTCATGTATATTTGTGAAATGCCTTGACAAACATGCCACCAGCACACTTCTAAGTAATGCATATAGATAACAGCAGCATTTGCTGTTTTTATATATATATATATATATATATATATATATATATAAACAGATTTTTCTTAATAACATTTCAGCAAATGCAAGCATAACTTCTCAAGTTCATTAGTGTTCTGTGCAGATATATCCTAAGGTAATAGACTGTTATGTGTTCTCCACATAAACAAGTCTCCTCAATCAGGTTTCCTAGCTACACAATTGCCTTTTTGTGGTGTAGATTCAGGGCTATTAGCATGGTGAAGATGCAAATTAGGCATGAACTCCTTAGAACTGTTGAATCCCAAATACTTGGCTCTGTGTATCAGATGTAAATGTAGTACAGGCACTCCCTCAGTGTTTGTTGCTAATAAGTGCAACTGTGAATGATTACTGGTATGGAGAAGGAAAACACAACAGCAATGCAGACTGACCTACCTCCAGTAAGTGAGTCAGGTTAAATGTATAGAAGTAATTTTATCAAGGCTAGAAATGTAAGTAAGCAGCACACAATTCACGCGTTCTGTTCATTAACATCTAACCTCCCCTTCATTTTTTTGTCAGGTGTATATTATTGCCATTTAATAACCTCACACATTTTAAGGACAATGATATAGAATGACCTACCGACTGCATGTCTCAGATTACTGGTCAGATAAGACAAGCCTGAACACCAAGCGCAGAGAGGTAAGACAGAGCTGCATTTTTGCAAGCAATAGTCATAAATGGTTGTGTGATCACACAGGGAACTACATCCGGAATTAATACATTTACATATAATTGTTATGTAGTTTCTTAATGCTGTGGATGATGTTGCAGCTCGTCATATGCAGAATGATTTCAGTTCCCTGCTGCAAAGCTCTTTATGTGGCAAAGAGGGATAAGGCACCCTTTCTGTGTTCTGAAGGTTCACTGGATTGAGAGTTCAAATCCAGACCTATGTAAAAATATTTCAGTGTACTAAAACACATTTTGTAGTGTTTATTTCATAGATTGCTTTTCTTCATTTCAGCTACTTTTCCCTTTTATTACTTTTTTTGCCATTATTTTCACAGTGCATGGCTTAGCGCAAACAAGGGAAACTGAGAAAAGGAATATCAGGTTTGGCTGTGGTTATCTTGTTTGCACAATGCTTAGCAATGCTTAAATGCTGACTAATGGCCACAGAGGAAGCAGCCAGAGCACCTGCAAATAGGGCATCTGTAAAAGTGTAAAGTTCAAAAAGGATACATTGTTGCAATTTTTTCTATACATCATGCAACACCACTGCACTGATATTAGCAATCTTCCCCAATACCTGCAGTCATCAAACACCTATAAACGGGACACAAACAATTAATTATTGAAAAGAGATGCATTCAATTAATTCTTTTCGGCACTGTGCAAACATGGTAGGTAACACAGAGAACGTACAATGAGTAGAAAATTATGGAGTACTAATCTAACTAGTCATATGGCAGCAGGTGTAAGGGTCAGGCTGGAATACAGATGGTCCTTGGTTCTAGTATAGGATGTGCAACCAATTTTTACTGTTGTGACAGTGCAGTTTGTAGCAATGAACTGAAAATAATACAAGTGTTATTTCAACATTGTTGTGGCAACAGGTATAAGTGTAGGGCTACCATACACGTGGTGCTGGGTCCTAATACAGGATGTTCCACATATTTTTACTCCTGTACAATTTACCAGTATTCACTCTCACCTATAACACTTTAGATAATGAAGCTAATATGATTTATATGTAAGACAGATAAGACACCCTTATTGTGTTTTCAGGTGTACGAGTGAGGGTATACTGTCTACTACATTTCGATAAGTATAACTCTGCTATCTGGACTTGGATGACCTACACAATTAAAAAAAACACATACACAACCAGATCTATATACAACAACCTTGTCAGGTCACATGCATACATGTGTAAGACCTCAAACTGTCACCTATATTTATGAATGATTCCTGAGCATGTGTGCACAGCAGTTCTTCTGTGGAAAGATGGAAAATCCCCCCTGTGGAAGAAAATGTTTTGTTCCTTATGCCTACGTTTGAATCCCACATTTTTAAAAATCAGTTATACCAGTGTATAAAGCCAAAAAACAAATGTGTCAGGTCATGACATTTCTACCCCCACTGCATGTCTACAAACTTAACTCAACTAAGTTGTACCTTCCAATTTTCAATCTATATTTCAAGCTACAACAGCAAACACCCCTCAAACTAAGGTCAAGTGTCAGATTAACCTTTGAATTTAAAATATGTCTTCCCTCCCTGCTTGGCACTGCTGCTCTCTGATTAACATTACACAAAAGAGCTTAGCATCATTGCTCAAGTTTGCACACTACCGGTAAACACAATAACTAGAATTGGTGGGAAAGCATTAGTTGCCATTGCTCTACTTTGGTTGTTAGACATGTCTGGAGTTAGAGGGAAAGCTGCCCAGTTTAGGGCACAGAGGTGGGGACCAGGAGCCCAGGACATTTACTGGACTCCTGGTAAAGTGCCATAGCCAAAGGCTTTTGCGGGGGGACTATTCTGGCTCCCAGTACAAGTCTGAGGCTTGGAGTAGTTTGGCTCAGGTTGTATCCAGTGCTGACATTGCACGCACTGGAAACCAGTGTAGGCATCCTTTGAATGACCTACAGAGGCACAAAAGAGATACCCTCAACCAGTGGTTGAATGAATTTCAAACAGCTGACATCAGACAGCTGTGTAAGTATGATAACAGAGAGTATCTGTGATACATAGAAAGCCAAATATAGGCAAAACTGGCATGCATAATGCTCTTCTGTTCTTTTCTTTTCTTTCCACATCTAATGCCAAAAGAGAGTGTAATCTCCAGGCTCATGTTGATTGAATGGAGAGACTGAGGGAAGCAAGTGGTATTTATGCAGCACAAGAGAAGTATTATTGTAGCTTTAAAAGTTAAAGATAGATTTTGTTTTTTTTTTCTACAGTTGTAGCAAATTCAGCATGCATATCCTAACTGGGAAAGGAAGTGCGCATGCATTAGTATGTAGCAAAAAACAACT
This sequence comes from Protopterus annectens, assembly GCF_019279795.1. Taxonomy (NCBI): domain Eukaryota; kingdom Metazoa; phylum Chordata; order Ceratodontiformes; family Protopteridae; genus Protopterus; species Protopterus annectens. The sequence goes on along the minus strand of NC_056737.1, from coordinate 859,906,573 downwards.
TTAGGAGCCAAGTATAAGACTGTAGTCAAAGATTGTGGGTTCAAATACCACAAGTAACTATACAATACTGCATTTCATTAATAATGGGCCGGATTCACGAAGGCTTGCATGGAGTCTAAGAGTAGTGTAAGACTCCATGCAGCCTTCGCGATCCAGGAACAGCCCAAAGTCCGTGTAAGAGTCAAGCTAAAACGGCTCTTACACGGAGTGGGCGTGGATAAGCTAATCACCTCACTTGCAGCCGAATAGCATGCAAATGAGGCTGATTAGTGATCCAGGAAGCCAAGAACAGCCCGTGTAAGAGCCATTTTAGCTGCAGAAATGTACTCAGTTGACAACTGAGTATGTTTCTGCAAACACGGCAATGGAGCCATGTCAGCTCCAAATAAAGGGTGCATATGTTATAGGCAGCATGCCAATGGCCAAATATGTGGCCATTGGCAAGGTAACCCCATGCAAATATATGAAAAATATAATTTTTTTTTTCGGCAATTGCCGATGTGTAAACCCAGCGCAGCCCCGTGCAAATGGGCTGTGCTTCATAGAACATAAAAACGAAGGTTTTAAACCTACAAATGTAGGTTTTATGCAATACATGGAATGTCAATGGAGGGACCAGCAGAGGAAAACCAACATGGCCACCGTGTAGTGGTTGCTAAGGGGGGAAGCTGAGTCTAAGAGATGTAACTAAGCATTAGTAGGCAATCTGATGCAAATGAGTGTAAGGATACTGAATTCCACTGTCACATAGCAAATGAGCACATTCTGAGTAGTGTAAGAGTTACATACGGGGGAGGAACAGAGTAGGAGATAGGTGACATCACAGGGGGGGAATGGTAGAAAGAGATGCAGTTCATTGGAGGGTAGAGTTACATGACAGATGTCAGACAGATATCAAGGAAAGAGGTGTGCCAATAAGTAAACATGAGAAAGTCAAGAAATGGAAGGTGTACACTGTTGCCTACACCAAAGTTTCTTGCTGGACGTGTATGCTTGCGTGTGCGTGCCACGAAGTAAAGCGGTGTCTTGCGTGTAAGACAGTGTGCGCACGTGTAAGGCAGACTGAGCATGTGGGAGCGTGTTGGGAGATGTTTAACACCATTTGCATGGGCGTGCACGCGTTTTAATCTGAATAAGCAGATCCAAAACTGTGTAAGTATTTGTGTGTGCGTGTAAGCCACTGTGAGCGTGTTTCTGCTGGTTTGCACACGGCTCCACCCTGAGGAAACAGAAAGGAAAAAGGAAGCAACAGATGTACTAGGAAGTTAGCAGGGAATACTGCTGGAGCTAGCAGGTGAAAACAATTAGATGCAGGCAATTACACAGGCAGAATACTAGGCCAGCCCAGCACTTAAAACTCTGCAAACAGCAGTGCAGAATGCTTCTCTCAAGAGACACTGCAAGACAGGAGTTAAGTTATCAGAAGTGAAAACTGAAAAAGCTGAACTCAGAGCAGAAATGTTAGGGGCTGCCATAGCTGTCATAATGAGACATAGGCGACTTGCTGAGGGTGGTGACAATGCAGATGGTGCCAGACAACCTGCAGTGAGGAGACGGAGAAGACTGTATAGGCCCAGGGTCATCTACCATGGGTTACATGAGCTGGAGATAGTAGAGCGCTATAGAGTGGACAGAGACCTCCTGCAGCAAATAGTGGAGCTGTGCAGGCCACGCCTCACACACAGAACCAACAGAGGAGAACCCATCCCAGTGGAAACCAAGGTATGTGTTGGCCTAAGAATACTAGCAACAGGTACCTTCCAGAGACCAACTGGCGATATGATGGGGATATCACAGGCATCAGCTTCCAGGGTACTGCACCAGTTCCTGGATGCCATGTCAGCACATGTCGGTGATCATGTATACTTCCCCAATGCCCCTGAGGTATTGGCCAGCAACATGCGTCTCTTCCAGCAAATAGCGGAATACCCTGAGGTAGTGGGTGCAATAGACTGCATGCAGATACGCATCAAAGCACCAGCCGGTGAGCAGGGTAGGGCATACATCAACCGCAAGGGCTTCCCCTCCATCAACTGCCAGGTCGTGTGTGATGCCCAGGGCATAATAATGAATGTGTGTGCTGGCTGTCCTGGGAGCTACCACGATTCCCACATCTGGCATTTGACGCAGCTGACCAGACATTTGCCAATGGGGACATCCCGCACGGACACCTAGTGGGGGATGCAGGATATGCACTGGAGCCGTGGCTGATGACACCCATCAGAAACGCATACACACCTGAACAGGAACGCCATAATGAGGCACACGCACAAACACGTAATGTAATAGAGCATGTGTTTGGGCTGCTCAAGTCACGGTTCCGGTGTCTGGACACATCTGGTGGAGCCTTGCAGTACACACCAACTACATGTACCCAAATTGTCATGGTATGTACTATGCTACATAATATGATCTTGCGAAAACAGCTGCAGCAGGACCAGCATAGGGCTGGGCCAAACAGCCCCCCACCATCGCCAAGGCCACCACAGGCACAGCGTGACTCGGAGGAGGAACAACCTGAGCCTGCCCCAGTAGGCAGAAGGAGGCGTGCCCAGTATGCCCTGGCCTTGGCAAAGAGGCAACGCATAGCACATACATTGGCTCAGTAGGAACCTTGGGAATGATACCCCTCTCTGACTCACTCATATAGTAACAGGGATGCCTAACGTGACACAACCTGCTCACAAACATGTACAGGGAAGTGTAATATGTGCATCCGACAGAGGCAGCCCTGCAGCACCACCTGAGGCATGAATGCTATGTGTTAAGTAATGTAACACCAAGTACCATATGCACACCTGAGGACCCCGACTAACATCCTACCCTCAACAAGCAGCATGCCACAACATGACAACGAGATGATGAAGTGCAACAATTGACTGAAGTATTGCAGTTAGGCAAAGGGGACCCAATGTGTGCCAGTCTGGGATGACATGCTGAGCATGACATGATGCACCACCTGCTAGGACTGGCGTGCACCTATCAGTGCAGGCCGTATGGATACTGGCAAAGGCTGTTGTCACGCACAGTGTGCCCTGAATAGGTAAGGCTCAAAACACAAACCTATCTCCATAGGTACCAGAAGGGATAAGAATAAGATAAGGGATAAGTTCAAACAGCAAGATGCATGCAGTCTAAGCCCACCCAGTATAGAGAATGTTGATAACTGTGCTGTAACAGAAATCTGAGGCAAGGCTCACAACAGCACCCTAACACTACCAGGTTACACCTCATACTGTGCTGTACATCCTCAAAACTTGGAACAAGCTACAAAAGGAGGGTGACTAGCAAGAATTGTCAAAGATAACCACACCCCCATGTTGGTACCACCACAAAAAGCAGCATGGACTAGCCATGCTCAAGTAACAGTGGCTAAAACTGCCCCCCAGTTTATAGCCTGCTACAGACTACTGGCCCAACACCAGGAACTGCATCTGGCCCATGCTGGAATACATGAATATATCAAGTCCTCCAAACCACATTATATTGGGTGACTGCAAATACCCAGACACATAGACTGGGAGCATTATACCAGCTGCAACAGTGTAGGACAAAAGTTCATCGAATCCACAAACCAAAGGCCCAGGAACAACGTACCACCCCACAAGAGGGGTAAGCATACTGGATGTGATAATCAGCAACATGGAGTACGGGATGTCAAGATGAGAAGTGTATTGCTCACTGGTAAAACCAGACCATATAGTAATCACACTGGATATACAAATCCTGACCACAGTCCCTGGCCGGAAAACCACAGTGGAAAACATGTGCTAAACAATATTTGCACACCTCCAAACTGATGTGGAATCCATTAAAGGTCCCGTGCAGGTGCAAAATATGGGCCACACCTCAGAACCTGTAATACAGCCATTCCATGAACACTGCCAGGAATGCTTGGATTATGCAGTCCCAAATTAAAACAAGACACAGTGTCTAAATCTGGCATGGTGGACACCAGCCATAACCAAAACATGCAAGAGAATGAGGAAGCTACTACATGATAGAGCAAACATGAACAATGAAGTAATTACTGATCAGTAGTATGGCAATAAAATCTGTCCACACATGCAATCCACTAAGGCCAGCCACAACAAGTGGAATCTGTGAATCCTGAGGCAATGTTACACCTGCCCCAAGTACACAGACAACCCCAACTCCACCCAAGAAATACAAATATATGTGAGAGATGCAACCATCCATCCAAACCGGAGGCAGAGCTCCCTCAACTCAGTACACCCAAAACAAGTCAGTAGGAGAAGGTAACCACACACACCACAAACACATACCCACATAGACCTATCACAACTGCAAACCAAACAAATAAACACAGAAATACATTCCCGGAGGCAGAAATCACAAACACAGCACACCAACAGAGGCCACTAAAGCAGACACCCAATGAAACAGCCTCCAAACATAGCACATGCAACACATAGCACACAAAGCTGGTGTGCCAAACAGTCACAGGCCAGAAGGAGAAACAACATGCCTGATACAGTTGTAATAGGTGACTCCATAGTCAGACACACTGCTGTCCCACACCAGACTGAACAAGGGAAAGGGTACAGTAAGCTGCCTGTAGGCTGCCACAATATGCCACATAACAGAAATATGTAGGTCACTCCAAAGCAAATAGAAATATGATGCAGTCATAGTCCATGCTGGTGTGAATGACCTGAGATGTACTGCCCTAGACTACATGTAAGAGACACAGATGAGCTATCCGATTATGTAGTCCAGGCCAGTATGACACTCACCATTCGCAGCAACCTACCCTTACCAAGAATAATGCCACAGTACAAACACGGAATGATCAGTCATAGCAAGTAGCACACTTACTGGTGTCATTCCAAGGGGATCCAATGTCTGTCTGCTTGGGATGTCATGCTTGACAAGCCAT
>NC_056737.1:859861673-859899173 GCF_019279795.1 Protopterus annectens | reverse complement strand
TGTTTACAGAAACATACCATATACCCACCTAATCATGAAGGCTGTCAGATCTACATAAGGGGAGGTCATTGTGGCTCTGCAGTCATCCTGCATCAGTGGTACAATCGACTACAATAGCCCTGTGGGATGTACCTCAGCAGACACCTCCATCAACTGTAAAGTCCCCAACAGTACCTCATCAGGAGTATCAAACAGCCTACACAGATGCCATGTGTTGCCTGTGTTGCTGGCATCAATAAACATGCTGCACCTAGTACAATCTGAATGGCAGTGAGCTATGCACATGACAGACCTGAACCCCAGCACTGACTTACATAGGACAAGCTGTACTGTGATCCATAACACAGAAGCCACTCCCACCCATGAGTGAACCCTCAGCACAGGCTACCCATAGAGTCACTTATCAATCTTCCTCAATAGGAATCCTGATGGGTGGACGGGAGATGGTAGGTTTATCCTGGGTATCACTGTCATGTCATAGGTAGACAGAGGCACAGTATACTAACCATGACATATGTCATGGCAAACTCCTCTTACAATGTGTGTTGAAGGACAAACGCACTCTCCAACTTGCATTAGACATGGACTAGGGCACATCGCTAGTGTTTGCAATTGTACACCTATGTTGTGGAATACACTAACAATGTTGGACAAGCCTGGTGTAAGTAGTTCATATCTGAACAGAATGCAACATGGTCAGATGTACACAACTGGCCCCAACCAGGCTGTTGTGCCCACTATCGAAATGTAAAGCAGTGATAGCAGTAAAGCCCAGGATACTGTCCACCACAGTCAAAGTACTACCAGTACACTATACAGTACTACAGTGTTAGGTCAGTGTGAAAGGATGTTGACAACTGTATGCAACTGTATGCAAAGTATCCCATGCAAAACATGCAAACACTGCAGGCATGGTATAATCCTGTTGTGTTCACACACAAAGCAGTTGTACAGTAACTACACAACATGACACACAACCCACAACCATAAACGGGTGATAGTTTGTGAAGTTCACACACATCCACAAATGTGGTGGGCTGCAGAGTCCAACATATGGAATGCTCACACTGGGCATGCTCACACACTTTGACAACATGCCATGGGAAGGCTGAACTGGGCATGCTCACACACTTAGTCCAAATCTTGGTTTAGCAGTTGGACACACATATCTGGTATTGTTATGTGTTATGCCAGGAACCAACCACATTACAGCAGTCTGCCCAGTGCACACAGTTAAATGACTACAGAGACATCGTGATCTAGTGGATCCCTCCCATATGCAAACATTTTCCACAGATGCAGAAGTTGTTCATACCAACAGGGAATGCTATCGCAATAAAGATATGCAAACAGTCTATCAGCAACAAATAATGTGCATTTGACAATTAAACATAATGGTGTAGAGGTCAACACTAGGCTGTTTGCCCTAGGGAATGACAGCTTAGCCATAGTGTGCTTGGTGTCTGCCTCCCCACAGGATGCACATTCCCCTTTCCAAACACAGATGATGTCAGCACCCTATAAGTACAGCAGGAGAAAAGAAACTTCCCAGTAATCCGAATAGCGCGCTCTGCTAATGCGTCCGTCTCAAGTGTCATTACATAGTTAGGTAGGGGTTTCAAATCCTGCAAGTGCTCAGTGGGTGTGTGTGGGGTTGGTGTGTGTATAAGTCTGTGTGAGGGGAAATGTCCCTTTTGGCAAATAGGAAAAGACACTACAGGATGCACATTCCCTTTCTAAACACCGATGATGTCAGCACCCTATAAGTACAGCAGGAGAAAAGAAACCTCCCAGTAATGCGAATAGCGTGCTCTGCTAATGCGTCTGTCTCAAGTGTCATAACATAGTTAGGTAGGGGTGTGAATCCTGTGAATGGCAAGTGTGTGTGTTTGTCTGAGAGGGGTTAGTGTCTGTGAGGGAAATGTCCCTTTTGGCAAATAGGATAAGACACTACAGGATGCACATTCCCTTTCTAAACACCGATGATGTCAGCACCCTATAAGTATAGCAGGAGAAAAGAAACCTCCCAGTAATGCGAATAGTGCGCTCTGCTAATGCGTCCGTCTCAAGTGTCATAATATAATTAGGTAGGGGTTTGAATCCTATGAATGGCAAGTGTGTGTGTTTGTCTGAGGGGGGTTAGTGTGTGAGGGAAATGTCCCTTTTGGCAACTAGGTGAACAGACTACAGGATGCCCATTCCCTTTTCTAAACACCGATGATGTCAGCACCCTATAAGTACAGCAGGAGAAAGAAAACCTCCCAGTAATCCGAATAGCGCGCTCTGCTAATGTGTTCGTCTCAAGTGTCATAACATAGTTAGGTAGGGGTTTGAATCCTGTGAATGGCAAGTGTGTGTGTTTGTCTGAGGGGGGTTAGTGTGTGAGGGAAATGTCCCTTTTGGCAACTAGGTGAACAGACTACAGGATGCCCATTCCCTTTTCTAAACACCGATGATGTCAGCACCCTATAAGTACAGCAGGAGAAAAAAAACCTCCCAGTAATCCGAATAGCGCACTCTGCTAACGCATCCGTCTCAAGTGTCATAACATAGTTAGGTAGGGGTTTGAATTCTGTGAATGTCAAGTGTGTGTGTTTGTCTGAGGGGGGCTAGCGTGTGAGGGAAATGTCCCTTTTGGCAACTAGGTGAACAGACTACAGGATGCCCATTCCCTTATTCTAAACACCGATGATGTCAGCACCCTATAAGTACAGCAGGAGAAAAGAAACCTATCAGTAATCCGAATAGCGTGCTCCGCTAATGCGTCCGTCTCAAGTGTCATAACATAATTAGGTAGGGGTTTGAATCCTGTGAATAGCAAGTGTGTGTGTTTGTCTGAGGGGGGTTAGTGTGTGAGAGAAATGTCCCTTTTGGCAACTAGGTGAACAGACTACAGGATGCCCATTCCCTTTTCTAAACACCGATGATGTCAGCACCCTATAAGTACAGCAGGAGAATAGAAACCTCCCAGTAATCTGAATAGCGCGCTTTGCTAATGCGTCCGTCTCAAGTGTCATAACATAGTTAAGTAGGGGTTTGAATCCTGTGAATGGCAAGTGTGTGTGTTTGTCTGAGGGGGGTTAGTGTGTGAGGGAAATGTCCCTTTTGGCAACTAGGTGAACAGACTACAGGATGCCCATTCCCTTTTCTAAACACTGATGATGTCAGCACTCTATAAGTATAGCAGGGGAAGAGAAAACCCCCAGTAATGCAAATAGCGTGCTCTGCTAATGCGTCCGTCTCATGTGTCATAACAGTCAGATAGGGGTTTGAATCCTGCAATTGGCAAGTGTGTGTTTTTGGCTGAGGGGGGTTAGTGTGTGTGAGGACAATGTCCCCTTTTGGCAACTAGGTGAACAGACTATAGGATGCACATTCCCCTTCTACACACTGTTCAGCAGACAGCCATGGCTCTGGCACAAGTTGTCTGTTGCTATGATGCCCCTTTGGAAGATGCTTGTGTCAGCTGGGGAGTCGATTATGGTGTCCAGTTTGCAGTCATCTGCATATTTGGACAGCCACAGTTCATCCGTGTTGGCCTGTACCTCCAATAAATACGTACCAAACAAGAGGGTCCCAGGACTGAGCCTTCTGGGACACAACCTGTAACTGTTATGGGGTCCGGCATGGCTCCAGCAATGCTAACCATGTGGGTTCTGTTCTTGAGCCACTGTGCAATCCATCTAGTGACATAGGGGCTTATATTTAAGCTGGTGAGCTTTCCTAGAATGCCCAAGTGGGGTATTGTTGCGAAGGCGTTTGCAAGGTCCAGGTAGGCTGTGTGAACCACCTTCCCCTCGGCAATGGCCTTGGTGACTGTATCAAAGAAATCAACTGGGTTACACCCGGTAGTGCTGGTGTGCTCTCAGTAGCCCTGAACCAGGCATCTGTTACTGCACAGATATCGATGTTTTCCATGCCAAGGAGTGTTTTGGGTGCATGCATCTGGAGGTTTAGACATCTGGCGTTGGGTAGCATTGCTCTTAGTGTCTTATCCCTTGTGATACCTATGAAGGTGGGTTTGTCATTTGAGCCCTGCCTAACATAGGCACTATGGGGGTAGCAAGAGCCTTTGCCAATATCTGATAGGCCAGGGTGACAGGTGCAGGCTGTCCCTAGCAAAGCAGGTAGTTCAACAGAAGATGAATGTGTGAAGGTGTAGTGCCTGTGATTAGTTAGCAGTAGCATATATGACTGCTCACATGGACACATGCCAGGCAGGTCATATGCACTGTGTCACAGGCAATGTACATGTGAACAGGTCAAACAGTGGCAACCTGTCAAGTGGGACATGGACATACATATAGTAGGCTATGCAGATGGCACTAGGAGTCCACAGAAGCTCTATAACTATGCGTTGCAGGTGTGATCGGTATTCCAGGGTAATTGCAAGCAAACATGCATGCAAACAAAGATACAGTAAACAGGGCTCCATGTAGTCCATTGTACAACAAACAAGTTGCACCAGTTCCATAAGGTAACACTGCAAATATGCAGGCACTATGCACATGTACATGGAAATACACAGGTCAGATGGCTAGGGTCCAGTCTCAGTGCACACAAGTGTACGGAACATGCATGTACTGTCCGGATGTACAATAACTGGATAGAAACCCATGTGTCCATACCTGCAGTAATACACATGTCAAATAACAGACACTGAGCCTTCTCTCAGTGGTTCCATACTTAGTAGGATGTATGCTCCCTGGCCTGCCACCACAGTATCCCTGACATATATGGGGACTCTCCCTCCTGTGACAGTTAGTTATGTGTGTTGGGGCTGTCTAGCATGGTATGAGATGTGTGCATGCAGTGCTAGGGTGCTCCTGTGTGTCCTGTACCAGTTGTGTAGTTCTGCACACATATCAACATCCTCAAACATCTGCATTGCAGAGTCTAGTGTGGGCAACATGCCACTTGCAATTTACATGTCCATCATTGTGTATTACTACATTCATTACCCTATCCCCTGTGCTACCTATGTATGTAGCCTTCTGTTGACATCATTACCACCAGTATGCCAACATGTGCAGATGATACACTATGGTACTTACCATGGGTGTAGACAACTGGACATGACAATCACACAACTACTGCATCAGGCAAGCTGTGATATACCCACAATTAATTCAGCACACAGTACTGTTAACAACATGATACTATTACTACACATCTATGTGGTCACCCTGTGCATCAGCAACATGTTAACCTGTACCTGCACAGTTGTTACAGATTGCAGGAGGTGGCACAGTTTCATCATATGCACAGGGTGTGAACTTGGTATGCCTGAGTCAGCCACCCATACCACCAATTGACATGTATGTGTATGTGTGTTGGTGAGGGACAGCAGTAGAAGGTGGGGCAATGTTGATGCAGTGTGTGCGTGTATGCGGTAGCCCTAGGTGTTGTCAATTTGCATGTGTGTATGGATGCACACAGTTCCACCTCATGGCTGCCATATACTGGTGTTTGTGGACAGCCACAGACTGTACCTGACAGGTCATACAGATCAGTGTCTCTGGCCATGGACATGGTACCTGTGCCTTGCAGGGGTGCTACGGACCATATCCGGTACCAACCCAGACTGGGTACTGTCATCAGAAGCAGGTGTTTGTTGACTGGACACAGATCCCTGTCGGGCCTGGCCAGAGCCACGTGCACGTGGTCTCCTGGGGCAGTCTGATGACAGCACAGACCCAGCATTGCTGGGGCTGCTGCTGGCACTACGGGGGCGGCCGCGGCCCTGTTTTCATCCGCGCCAACTGCCAGCTGCTGCTGTTGCTGGCATACGGCAACGTCGACGCCTCAACTGCCCACCATCACCCTGGCTCATGGACATGTCGTTGTGGAACCGGTCTAATATGTCCCCACAACGTCTGTCTACGACATCGGTGAAATCACGGATGGCAGCCGCAATGTCACGCATACTGTCAGTCATGGCTGTGCGACATGCTACCAGCTCCCTCAGACCCTGTCTGGTGTACCATTCCATACGTGACTGTGCCTGCATGACAGTCCGAAACATAGCCGAGGTTGTAAGACCTCTGTGGGCACGTCTGACAGGGGCAGTACGCCCATGGATGCTCCCACGAGAACCCCTGGACATCTGTCTGTGTGGTACCATCTCTGGGCCATGCCCATGGCTGCTGTGTGGGGAAGCATGTGCCACAGATACCACATTACCCTGGTCAATGCCCACTGTATGCTGTCCATCACCTAGGGACAGTGGTGACAAGGGGTGTATTGGCAGGATAACTGTGCGCATTGATGGGGTCGACAGCTGTGTACTGTCAATTGGCTGACCAATGTCGGACCCTGGCATACCTTCCTGTGCCATTACACCAATGTCATCATTATCAGTACCCACGGCACCTGACTCAGGTTCCCTGCTACATGACACCAGAGCAGCAACAGAACCTGTGGGAAGGAAACAGGAAACACAGTTTACAATGTCTACACATTACCAGCGATGCACACATGCACAGGTGCACACATGCACACATGCACACATGCACACATGCACAGGTGCACACATGCACACATGCACACATGCACAGGTGCACACATGCACACATGCACACATGCACAGGTGCACACATGCACATGCACACATGCACACATGCACACGTGCACACATGCACATGCACATGCACATGCACATGCACACATGCACACGCACACACACACATGCACACGTGCACACATGCACATGCACATGCACACATGCACATGCACACTTGCACACGTGCACAGGTGCACACATGCACATGTGCACACATGCACACATGCACACATGCACACATGCACACGTGCACAGGTGCACACATGCACACATGCACACGTGCACAGGTGCACACATGCACACGTGCACAGGTGCACACATGCACACATGCACACATGCACACAGTTTCACACAATTGTACAGTACTCAGTATGTGTGATATCAACACACAGACACAGACACACCTACATGCATACAAAGAGCACTACTAAGTGAGCCAAATAGTACTATTACTATCAACACTATTACAGGAATTGTTAATACACACTCACCAGCATGGATAGGCTGCATTGCAGTTATACCAGAGGGTCCTGCAGACATGAAGAAACTAATGTCAGTGGGCACAACTGTGCCATTGTTACTGAGTATGATACAGGTCAGGAGTACAACAGTCGCCTTTCACAGGTCGGCAGCTAATATTGAGGATATCACACTTGCACATTAAATACTATGGTGACAGCTACAAACCAAGGACACACCTCACACATGCATTAACTACCAGTGTACACAACAGTCAACTATACATATGACATATTACCTGCTCGTTCACCATCTTGCTGCTGTGTGGCTCCAGCCTCCATCATGATGCATGTCTGCTGCTGTTGTTGTTGCTGGTGGACTGGAGCCACTACACTCAGGAGTAGTCCCTCCAGTCTGGTGAGTGGGGGATGTGTAGCCACCCCACCACCTGTGGCGACCTGTTGCCTGTGGATATCTGATGCACGCTGACGGACATGTCTGATTAAATCACTGCAGTGATGTCGTACCTGCTCATATGTCCTATTATGCGTGCCTATATCATTTACCCGACGGACAAGGTCTTGCCACAGTGCAGCCCTCTCCTGCTGATTCTGGCTGGTGCGGGAAAAGAGTATTGCATAGTCCCGCACCAGGCTCTGGTGTATCTCCTCATCCTCAGCTGTGGAGTAGGTGGGGTTCCACGGGTGGGCCATGTACCTGAGAAAGAAAATAACCTGGTATCAGCAATATATGTCAGCAGACTTTGGCACACATACTACACATGCTACTCGACTGTTATGATACAACATATCTCACATATGTAGCATCTGTCTGTCTATTGGTGGATACACATGTAGATGGCCAGGTATCAGTGCTCGGCCAGCAACTGTGCAACAGTACCTGGCAGGCGCCATACGACATACTACCAAACACCAGCAGTCAGAACACCGATTCAGGTCAGAAGCACCTCCTCACTCTGGGGGTTTGTATCTAGGTACTGTATGGCCTACATCGGCAACTACTGTGGGCTGACCACACACTGATTGCCCTGGATATACATATCCCACCTCCACCACCAGCACAGATGACTATAGTGCATAACATTACAGATACAAACTTTACACTTTGTAACAGTGATATGGTATCCTTACAGCCCACTGGGCCAGTGGCAGATACAACCCACAATGGTGACCCCTACACAATTGCTTTCTACAGACATCTCCAAGAATGCATGGATCATGCAATCCCATATCTGACCAAGACACTCTCCACAAAGGGACAGCATCCTGTCTGGTGGACCCCAGCCATAGACAGATTGTATTACAGAAGATGGAAGCTACTGCAAGACAGAGCATCATTCACTGAAGGGAGGGCATGTCTGAGCAGCACTGGTAAGGATCTATTTCCCATCATACTGACTACATGGGCAACGTTGAGAGGGAATTCAAGAGTGACACTACAGATGACCAGGAGGCCTTCCTCAGTTATGTTAGCAACCTGGTCAGGAGCCATCCTCTATGCCCATAGGTAGTACACAACACATATTTCACTAACACCACAGATATCGACAACATTGTGGCGGACAGGTTCAGTGCAGGTGTCACCCCGCCCTCTCCCCTGTAATAAGGCATAGTTATCCCAGCTGACTGTAACCTCCCCGTCATCACAGATGTCCAGGTGAGAGACACCCGCAGGACAGCAGAATACACAACATGGATGGGACCTGATGGTATCCCCAGTTGCATGCTACATAACCTCTGACAAGAGCTAAAAACACATATAGGAGTGCTATGTAACACTAGCCTGACTACAGGATATGTACCTGTACACTGGTGCACAGCAGCAGTGGTTCCACTCCATGAAGGAGGCACCTCACCATACCAATACAATACAACACAATACATTACATTACAATACAATACTATACAATATGCTATTGCCCCTGTGTCTACAGCAGCGTACTGTTCTGCTACCCTGACCATTGTGACACATGTGGTGTGATGGTAACTGCTGCTGTCACACAGTTACACAGGGTGACTCATATGGCATATTACCTATCTGACTAACATTCAGCAGGGGTATGTGTGACATGTACTCATGGGGAGTCTCGCTTCTTAACACTGTGTGGTTTATTGCAGGGTGTGTCTTATCTGTGAGTAGGAACTCTTACCTCCACATGTGCACACTATTGCAGTGGCACGGACGACACACAGCAGACATGTAGGTTGTGGATGGTGGAAGGTGTTACTATGGTTGTTGGACATCTGTCATGGGTGTGACCTCCATATGTAAATCTGGGAGTGGTAACCTCTATGTGGGTAGCATATGTGTACTCTGTGGTGTTGTCAGTCACTGTGCATTGGTAATGTGTTTGAGTGCGTTGTCACAGTGTTGTACATGTCACTGTGTCCTTCTCCATATCTGTTGCTGTAATGTGAGGTCCATACCATGGCATCCATTATGTGGTGTGGGGGGTACACCGACCTACATGTCCATACCTGACTCACCATGTCTGCGGACACATACCATGTGCAGGTATTCCAGGGATAGTGTGCCACTGTGACTATCATTGGGGCCACTATTCTACACATTTCTGACCCTGCTCACCCCTGACACATGCAGTGGTGGGCGGCCAATCACATATCTGGTGGTTACTAGTGTGGGTGATCTGGAATGTGGTATGATACTCCGGATTTGACACTGGTGTTCACTCCATGCCTTTGTCACCAGGCACCTGTTGCAATACATCTGTACACATGTGCCTCACTCAGACTTTATATACATCTCTCTCTCTATATATATATATATATATATATGTATATAGATATATCTATATGTATATAGATATATATATATATATATATATATATATATATATATATATATATATATATATATATATATATGTCCATATACATATACACATATATATTGATGTACATATATTGCCATAGATGTGGAGGGGGGGGGCACAGAGGGGTGTGAGTTTCAGAGGGGTGGGACAGGCTGTGTTGCAGGACATCATATACAATCATACCTGTAGGTAGTCAGATCAGTCTGTCTATGTATATGTATCTACATATATCTATATCTGCATGTGTGCATTACATAGATATGTTGGTACAATATTCTATCGACATCTGTCTATGTATTCCTACATCTCTCTCTCTATGTATGTATACATATATGCATATCATATATATATATATATATATATATATATATATATATATATATATATATATATATATATATATATATATATACACATACATATGTTGACATACATACTTATCCATATGTTAGACAGGTATATCAACATATTTGTCTACCATACTGTATACACACACTAACATACTGCTAAACATACATAGCTGTGTAACCTAATTTGTACATGGCACTACAACCTACAATCAAACAACATTGATATGTGCACATACATGCTCTCACATACAAATGTATGTACAGCCTTCACTGATAGTTGCTGTATGTCTCCTGCCCTTTACACATCTTCATATACATATGGATACAGACCAATGACACATATGGAGGGTTCACAGTATGTAGACCTTTATAGTATTACTTTACATTACCTGTGTTTGTCACAGCTGCTTCTGCTGCTGTCTGGTTCTCTGTCCTGCTGCTCCACTTCCCAGTTGTCAGCTTTCAGGTAGCTGTTGCTGAACAATTCGTTTCTGTCTGCTTAATTGCAGTTTTCTCTGTCTCTCTCTCTCTCTGTCTGTCTCTCACGTCCTTCTCAGGGTGCAATGAAAGTATTGCATGCGTGGACATGGAGTACAGCATACTTTTGTAGATATCTGCATATGCCCATGTGATGGCCTCTGCACCAATTGTTAGCCAGCATTTGCTAATTGCATGCAGCCAGTTGTGTACTGATTGCAGTTCTCACTGTGATTTCAGAACAGTGCTATAAAAAGGTGTGTGAGATAGGCATAGCCCTTTCAGATGTTAAGGGCAGGGACCATGCTGTTATGCTGTGGACAATGTTCTGTGAGTGTAAAGGTTGGTATCTCTCTCATATTTCCAGGTGTGTTGTAGATTAACATTCCTCCATTCATTTCTCCAGTTTCCTGTACTAACTGTGTATGTACACTGACAACTACAACTACTACTATTGTTAATGTGTGTGTGTGTGTGTGCTTTCCTTTCACATTTGCTTGCACTCTGTTGCTAAGTCTTCAATAGTTGCCCTTTACAGTCACTACTTCTATGCCTGCTAGGTGTCTTGACTGTAGTGTGCTGCTGTAGCTTTCCTATTTTCCATGTACATTCACACCTTGGAATGCTTGCTATATCTGCTAGGGTGTTACAGCATGCAGTGTGGTCTGGCCATGGTGTGGGCCTTGACATCTATTAGGGTATTTGAGTATGCTGCTAAGTAGGCCCCAGAGACCTTCAGGTTTATCAGTTATGTGCCTCATGAAATGGTACATATCAGTGGGGTACACCCATTAAAATGTCTGGTATGCTGCAGTTGTGACTGTGGGTTAGCATGAGCATATGTATTACTACACTTTTTCTGCCATGCGAGTGGTGAATACTTTCCGGACTCCATAGTTACCATTGCATGTGTTACACCTTTCTGCCTACTGTTTGTACATTTCACATGGGGTCTGTGGGGCATCCCTGTAAGACATTCACTGTTGCTATGTCTAGGTTCTTAACTATTCAAATATGGTGGTGTTGGACCCGTCATGTGTACAGATATTTGCAGGCTGTCCACATTTCTGCCTCATAATTTGGTCAATATCTCATGCACACCTTTATCTGGCAAGTCAGTCTGGGCTCAAGTCAGAATATGGTGACAAACATTCAAGTTCAGACTGCATACCCTTCCAAACATCCCACAAGGTGTAGACCCTGTTACTTTCTGAACTGTCTGCATTTGTTGTAACTTTATTTGTAATGTGTCCCTGGTTTTGGGCCTTTGCTCCACATATTTTATTACTTGGTCCGGATGTGTTCCTGTAAGAGGTTGTGGGGTATGGGCCGTGCTTATCCTGCTGTGAGTATGTGTGTGTCTTGCAAGGTGCTATGGTGACATTATTACCTACTAGCTTCCAACTAGCATGGCTGTTTCTGTTCACACACTACTATTATGGAAATCCACCAGTTTTGTTTGTGATTCTAAATGTCATGCTTTGTGTACTACACATCTATATTCCCTTTACATTCATTCCTACTGTTAAATGATATATTTACTTTAGCACAATGTTTCTATATAAGAGTCATGGCTTAGTGGTAAGTCATGCAGACTATAGTTGCCAAGGTCCTGGGTTCGGGACTCACAGTGGGATTTTATTTTTCATTTGAACTGAGTACAAGACCTGTCAATCAAAGTGCCTAAGGCACTTTTAAGCAGTTGTAACCGGGTTAGCGCTGGTTTGCGCGGAGCTCACGCATGCGCACTGGCAGTTAGCTCCGCGCGCACACCCGCTTACAACCACTTAAACGTGCTTACTCTTGCGCACACCCGCACTATTTTCCTTGAAAGAAAAGAAAATGGGGAGACAGGAAAGTGGTGAAAAAGGGGTCACAAAGAGGGTAAGACAGTAGGGAAACAAGCTTGGGATGTGCAGGAGGGATGTAGGTAAGGCCCATAGCTGCCCATTTCTTCAGCAGCAACAGCTGTGCATATGTATGTAATTTGGTGTGACATTTGAAACCTTCCACCCCTGAGAGAGGTGTCAGGACAACAATAATACTTGTTGTACAGCCAATTGGAATTGATAGGTTCCATGTCCAGTAGACATGTGTGCAGAATGGGCAGCTATGTATGGGGCGTAATTTTTTTGTGGGTACAGAGTGCCCTTTTTTTTTTTTTTTTTTCAGGTGAGAGTGGTATGTCAAGTGAAGGTAGTCGGTACAGCTGGGGAGGTAGGTTGGGTAGGTTAACAGACAAGACAAACGAGACGCATACAGGGGCAGTGTATGACACGTGTGGGGGGGTTACACAATTGACGGGGATGGAGGTTTGGATATCCAGAGCCCATGAGCCCACAGATGGCAACAGTGGAACTGATATCCCCACCCATAGGCAGTTGCCACTGTTCCTTCACTGCCCAGGATGGGGCTGTGCTGGGGGCTGTGTAGGCGGGGCAACGGGCATGCCCGTTAGTTGCGCCACCCGTGCCTCGAGCTGGCGTAGGGGCTCGAGGACAGAGTCCCGAATCTCCCTACGCACCACAGTCCGGACGCTACGGAGGGTGAGTGGTGGATCTCCTCCGGCCACACTTGCAGAGGGGGGGTGAGCCCCATCCCCTGCAGCGCTTCCACCCGCAGGTGGCACAGGGCCACCGGAGGAGGGTCCGGACTCGGCACTAGTGCCAGGTGCACTCGCCAGCTGAGGTGGGAGAGGTGGGTCTGCTGGAACGTGCCTTCCCTGTTGTTCTATGTTTTGCATTATGTCATGACAGTTTGGGTTAGTGACATTTAATACCATTCACAATTAGTTGTAACAGCATGCATTAGTATTCCCATTAACCAAACACCCAGATATTCACACCATTGAACAGCGTGCATAACACATGCATAATTTGAACAGTAATACACAGTCCAACAACATGCAGGGTTGATTGATGGCAACAGGCCATCAGGTGTGGATGTATGAACAGGGCGGATGCATCAACAGACATGCAAATATATAGGACCCAACAGGACAGACGTCCAGGGGTGGTAATTGTGATTGCACATACCATTTTCACGTGGAATGGGTTATAGGTGGTTAGAGGGTGGGGTAAATAAAGTAATATTAACACCTTCAAATACAAATACATATGCTGTACATTTCTAATAGCTACAGTTATATACACACTACTGTTCTAACTACAGTGTCCTATATGTTAACTACTTAACCTTGCAGATGGAACTGTTACTGCAACATCAATCTACATTTTATTGCTGTTCATACACATTCATATCGAGCTTTGTTCAGATACATCATCCTGTTACCTGTGCCTTATATACTTGTGGACAAGTGTGGATGTTTGGTATATCAGACAATCATCCTATCTGCGTATTTCAGACTGGGAGAAACATATCCAGATGTTGGTGTACACATTCCACATGCAGCAACACTTTGAACAGATTTTGCTGTTTGGTTCTGAGTCTCACATGCATTTAATTCTGTCATAACTGCAGTATGGTTTATTCAGGGGTTATAAGTACTGTATTGCTGTATTCCTGACACTTTCTCACACTCTCTCACTTGCTTTCATGTTACTATTCAGACTGGTACTTCTAGGCTTTATTGACATGTTTTAACAACAGTTATTACAGTTCTTTCCAGCGGTCTCACTTCTGTCATGTTTCAGTATTTCCACAGGGATATATTTCACACATGTGATTTCATCCTCTTCTGCAGCTATACTTTACATGCTGCTGCAGGTTGTGTACTATTTTCTTACAGGCAGGGCAGTTTTACTCAAAAATATATGTTGGACAGTGTCATGTTTAGTTTACACTTACCGGCTGGGAACTGTTGTAATCAGGCAATACTTGCATACACTTTCACACTGTTACTTGCAGATTTAATTCCTTCCTGGCTACACTGCACTCTTTTGCTGACTGTCATACATTTATATATCTTTACAGTTACTAGTAGTGGATTACTGACCTGCCTGGTGGCGCAACCGCACCAGCCTATCGGCATAGGCTCTGCGGTTCGCAGAACGGACACCTGCAGCTGTAATATAAATGAAGTAATATTGGAATACACATCTCCATAATTTCAGGTAGTTTAACTTTCTACATACATAATTAATTGTTACTTACTCAGTGGTGGGGCGTTGGGTGATTGCCGGGCCTCCTGGATCCAAAGGTTCAGTTGGTCCTGCTTGCGTCTCTTCTGGTCCACATGGTGGTGACGGACCTGCTCACCTGTTCTTGGAATTCCTGTGGCACTGGTGAGTTCATGAGCCAACTGGTCCCACGCCTCAGCCCTGTACGCTCCCCAGAGGACCTGGCCCTGCATGAGTTGGGCCTCATGGTTGTGGACTAGGAGCCAGGCCATGTACCTGGACTCCTCAACACCCCATCTCTGCGCTCAAAAGCGACTACCCTCACCTACACCTGACATTCTGCCTGCAGGTCTGTTCTACAATCGTTTATGCTGTGCATTCCCGCCTATGGGGCTTATATAGTCCGTTTTTCCCGCACATATCTGTGATTGGCCAGTTTGGAATTGTATCAACTTCAGTAAACCTGCATTGTCATGCTGTAGTTTGTATTCATTCCTATATATGAGCTATTATTGCATTTCTAGGTACTGCTGTCATGGCTTAGTGGTTCTGTACCTTGACTATGGTGTATAGTATCCTGGGTTCGAACCTGGCCACTGCTTTTTATTTTTCATGACTGTCTAGACATGTTGAGGGGTGTGTCTGTGTAAAGGCAGTTTGGATACGGTTTGCTCACCGTTGCCCATCGGTTAGCTTGTTTGCGCGGTGCGCAGCTCCGCGCAAATGGGGTACGCTGGTTTAAGCCTCATTGGCTATCAGCACGCATATTCCGATCAGCTCAGTTAGGAGCACATATATTTAGCATGGTAAACCACTGCTCAGCTACGGGCACTCAGTTTGCACCAGTTGGACCAATGCTTATCTACGGGCACATACACTCACTCTGTTGTACTGTAGCTCAGCTATGGGCACATCTGGCAGTTTATATTCATTTCTTAGCTCACATTTATTCAATATAAATGGGATATTTCATTGCATTTTACATATATTCTGGTTTTATGTGTACATATGTGTCAGGGACTTGTTTCCTGCTTATTTTGCAAAAAAAAAAATTTGTGTTGTGGGGGCTCGAACCATGAATGCCTGCTCTGCAGCCGGCATCTCTACCATTACGCTATTGCTTCCTGGCTTATTTTGCATATTTAGTTCTTATATGCTTTCCCATTGACTGCTAACTGTAGCTGCACTACGGGCACGCCCGCGCAAACGAGCGCACTCACGGTTAAACATCTTTACAATTTAAAAAAAATATGACATGTTCATTTATATTTCTTTTATATGTTTATGGTCTGTAGGGGCATGTGTTGTGTTGTGTTTATTCACATTTCCGTGGACTCTGTTGTGGGTGTCTACTTTGGGCACTTTTAGACTTCTGGGGGCGTGTCCACTTGCAGGGCTCAGCCTACGGACACGCCCCCTACTGTCTTACACGGACCGTGTTAGACTTAGGTGTGATTCAGCATGCTCTCATTTATATGCAGAGCATGCTGACATCACTCCGTTTAACTGCAGCCTCCATGTAAGAGTTATAACTCTTACACGGAGGCTTCGTGAATCCTGGGGAATATTAAATAAAACTCTATACAAGTGACATGAATGCTCAGCTGTTGAGTGTAATCTGCATAATTGAACCAAGCATATGTGAATATATGCACATTTCAAGGATTACTTTCAGCAATCTGTTAGTTATAGTGTGTAGTTGTAGGGTGTATACCTAAATGTAATACTTCAGATAAAATAGTTGTATAATTGTATTAATGTATTGTATGTCACATATAATGGTACTGATTTTATATCTTTTTTCTCTCAACCCAACTCTCTTTTTTTTCTATTATATGTCATCAAAATGTCTCCATGTCATGTCTCTGTCACAAATCATTTAATGCTTCACAGCACAGAAAGTTAGGCCAGCCCCACTGGATTAGCCTGCCCCCACTCCACTGACCCCAGCACTGATGCCCAGCACATCTGGGACCCAACCTAGCAGCACTGTTACTGCTGCCCCTGTACTACCTGCTCCCTCAGGTAGTACTGCCCCAGCAGCTGATGCTGTGGTATCCTCCAGGAACATTGATGTAGGTGAGGATTTCATCACCCACCAGGAGAAGCAAGGGATGGTGCGTACAGTTGTGCACCACACCATTGGTGTACATCTATGCCAAATAGATAGGCTGCTCTCCCTCATGGTACATAGGAGGAGGAGAAGATGTCAAGCACTCCAACCACCAGCAGAATAAGGGGACAGTGATGACAGTCCAATGTGTGTGGACCACATTTTCACTGTCTACATGTTTGACGGGCATGAGTCTAGGTTGTCCCCTCCCTCATCCTATTCATGGTGTCCCCCAACATTTTGTGTCCCTCACTGTCCCTGTATCTTGTCTTGTGTGTCTTGTTTGTTTGCAATTGCTTCCTCACCTACCCAACTTACCTGACCTGGAAATACCAATGCCTGTTACCCAGCGTTCCTCTCTTACTGAATTAAAAAAATGGGCACCTGTCCCACAAAAAAACGTATCGTACAATAGATAACTCTCTATTTCACATGTCTTTTTGACACACTTGATTCTGTCCAATTGGCTATACAACATGATTACATTGTTGTCACCACTGTTTCTGGTGGTGACAGTCCAAATTTAACTAATATTCCATACATATGTTCAGTTCACACTGCTGAAGAAATGAAAAGGTACTGTTCTTTCCTACATCCCTCCTGCACATTCCTGTATTGCTATCCCTATGTTCTTCCCCCTGATCGCTCCCCATTTCACCACTTTCCTATCTACCCCAGTTTAACACTATAATCTGGTCAAAAAATAGAATCACACACAACACATATAAGTACCATAAAAAACAATGGATCCCTTCACTTTCTCACTTCTCTGTTTGCATGGAATTTGGCATTGTGCACCAATGCCAATAAATGGTGAGTGGCTTTGCAATGTTTCAGTTAGCTCCACACAATTCTGCTTAACCCTGCTATGCTACATCAACACAGAGTAATACATGCTGAATGTACTATAAAGAATAATGGTATTACATTATGATTGTTTATTTAAAAGTATTATGTACATTTGGATTCGAACCCAGTATCATCTGGGCTCAAAATGAAATATATCAATGCCTTTACACATGCAACCACAGAGTCAGCTAAGCAGCAGGTGTGTTTCATACACTCAACACTAACTTTCAGAATTTTATCAATGAGGCTCACATTTCACACTGCTTAACTATGCACAAACAGGGAAAGTAATGTAAATGTGTATCTCACATGCTCAAACACATTGCCAATCATCATGTGAACCCTCTGCTGACCATTGCGCTATGCAAAGTCACTATTTGCATGTATTAGTGTTGTTTACTGTCCATTTACTCTTCATGCCATGAAACTACATGTGGAAACATAAAAAATGAAGGTCCTATCTAACAATATGTCACATATTTATAATGCAGCAATGTCTTGCCTACCCCCATGCACTGCAACCCTGGTCTCAGTACTTGTTCACAATTATATCAACTACAATACATAAATTAATAACAAATGTGTGATATGTAATGCTCAGTTTGGTGACATGCAGAATTAGAACTATCTTCACATTTCAACATGCCTATACATCCATCAATTGACCTGGGAACTATTTGAATATTTCTCCCCAGGCCTCCACTGAAAATTGGCTTTGTTCCAAGTCAGACTTTCCTGGTAAATAAATATTAAATAAATAAATAAATATATTGACCCATAAGCCTAACCAGCCTTTTCTGCAAAGCTATGGAATGAATCCTCATGGACATTATCCACAAGTGCATAGGCGACCTTCAAACTTTTGAACTGATGAACTTTGGTTTCATCAAGGGTAGATCTTGCTTATTAAACCTAGTGGACTTATTTGATAATGTCACCAAAGCCCTGGATGAGGGAATAACAGTTCATACCACCTATCTTGATTTAGCCAACACCTTTGACACAATCTCCCATTCAAGTATCATACATAAATTCTCCCATCTGGGGATTGATCCGTACATTACTAGATGGGTAGCCAAATGTCTCACCACCAGAATACACACTGTCAAAGTTGGGGAGTCCACCTCCACTAGTACACCAGTTACTAGTAGAGCACCACAAAGATCCATACTGGGCCCTCTACTGTTTGGAAACTATTTATCTGAAGTCCAGGTGAAGGTAGATGGCCTATGGCTTACCAAGTTTGCAGATGACTGTAAACTGGGTGCAATCATATAGATTCAACCAACAACGTAAATATATTACAAAAAGGGCTGACACAGACAAAAGACTGGTGCCAAACCAAACTCATGGAATGAAACTTAATGCAAAAAAATGCCACGTTGTCCCCTTTACAAAAGAAGGGGCCCCTGCTAATTATGATATAGATTGCACCCCTCTAAGTTCAAACTCAGTAGTGTGAGACTCGTGAACACAGGTTGATAGCAATCTAAACTTTGATCACCATGTGTTCATAGTGATAAGAAAAGCATTCTACATTGTGCATCTCATAAATAAGAGCACCGCATCCAAGACCAGTGAGGTCATATCTCTGTTCTACTCTATCTTTATCAGACCAATAACTGAGTACAATGTTCCCTTCTGTATGTACCTCACCAGACACCTGGAACAACTAAGGAGGCCACCAAAACATGACATACATGGAAAGAATGAAAACCCTGTCACTGTACTCAGTATTATACAGGCTGCTGAGTGGCAAACTTTGCCTGGCCTACAGAGCAGTCTTGGATCCTTCCCTAATGGAAATGTTGGACATCCGCAAATCAAATGAGGCAAGAATAACTTCCTCCAGGTTTCTCAGTCTAGACTGTGACATAAAAAGAACATACTGACAGATATATCTTCCAGCAGTTGCCACTCCTCTGAAATAAGTTCCCACTCCATATGAAGCAGAGCTCTTCAATGACTTTATTCAAGTGCAACCTTGACAACTGGAAGTGTGACCATAAATTTACCCCATGGGTGGCACCTGTGCACCTCATAGACAGGGGCATCTCTCCACTAACACTGGCCATCTAACTATGGTCAATAAGGATATTCAGGTTTTTACATGACTATTCTTGTAAATGCCCTAGGGCCATTAGCTAGTAACATCTTATGAACCTATGTACTTATGCAGGCCTCCCAGCATGTTCTCTCCATCATCCACTGCTAATGTCATCCACTTTAAGTTGTCCTGTAGGCTTGTAAAAGTCAGACGTGTGCCGTGGTACTTGCCTAAAGTTTTGAGCTCTCTAGTCTGTGTACTTAGATAGGTAAGGGTTTTTTCTTACTGCAGTCAACTGTGTGTGTGTGTGTGTGTGTGTGTGTGTGTGTGTGTGTGTGTGTGTGTGTGTGTGTGTGTGTGTGTGTGTGTGTGTGTGTGCGTGTGTGCGTGTATGTATATATATATATATATATATATATATATATATATATATATATATATAGATATATATCGCTATAAGTACCACGTGACTACACTCCTCAAAAAAATTTTATTAATAAAATTGCATAAAAATATAAAAATACATAGATCATAAAACCACTTTCAACTTCTGTTTTTTAAGAACACATTTAAAGGTTAAATGGTCATTCAGCTCATTATCTGCAGCAGAATTCAAATGTAATTGTCACTGCCAATGTTGGTGTGAGGTAACTTTTAAAGGAGAAAAGGTAAAACATAGAGATCCCAGTGCATATATTGGTAGGAGAAGAAGTAGTGTACCTACCTCATGATGGGCTTACCCTGAGGAAATATGAGAGATGACCAACCTTCATGTAAGCCTGATCAGCATTAAAATGATGCCCCCTCTGCACCAAGCTTGCTAAAGCATGATAACTCTAACCCTGTCCCTGCCCCTAACCCTAATCCTGCACCTTGCTTTAGAAATCCCCTTTCCGTAACACTACCACTACACAAAACATTCGGGTGCACTAAAACCACATGCAGCAATGTACATGCACAACACTAAATCTATCCCCTTACTTAGCCCTTATTCTACACATAACCTGCAAACAGTCACACAAACATTCTAACCCCATAATGCTGAAACCTTCAGTATATCTGAAAGTTTTGGCATTAGCATCTCAAACCTGTACTTACTTTACCTACAGGTAATTGATCTTCCTTTTCCAAAATCTTCAGCATTCAATGAATGGAACACTTAACACAATTTCAAAGTCATTCATATTGTCATCAAACTGTGCATTCTCTGGAGTGAAGGGCATGTGTGTGTTTGTGTTTGTGTGTGTGTGTGTGTGTGTGTGTGTGTGTGTGTGTGTGTGTGTGTGTGTGTGTGTGTGTGCGTGTGTGCGTGGGTAAGTGCATATGTGTGTGTGTTTGTGTGTGTTTATGCTTCATTTTCTCAAATGCACTTTTCAATTGCAAATCTTTAAATAAAATTCAAGGAATGCACATTGCCATTGAAAACACATTGAATTGAATCACTTTCCATAGAAAACTGTAGAAGGGTATAGTTAATTGATGCTGGTGTAGTTTATGATCTTGGGATAGTACACGAGATATAAGGCAGTTTAGTCTGGGGCATCATTTATACCTTGCAAATGCTGACTGTCATGTTGTATCCACATATAGATGTACAATACAAGGCCAGCAATATATGATCCAGAAGTCACAAAATAAAAGTAAAAATACTAAGTCTATTGCATATAACTGGCTGAAAACAGCCCTTTATTAGTAAGACAGACCGGTTTCGGCAACCAGTGCCTTCTTCAGTGTATGAACATTTCACACAAAATACAATCCATTTATAGACACACCCCACCTGGGAGACAAGTGGAAAATGCAACCAACGTGTGGTTAAAGAGAAAGAACACAAAAAATATATATACACTGCTATAATGCCTAATAGTAAATGCAATCATGGCTTAGTACTAAAAATATACATAGCTATACTGCATATTTGTACATATAAACATGGCTTAACATTAAATAACAAATGTAACATTTATATAAATTTCATGTAATAATAAGAAAAATATTATGGAATGCCCCCAACATATTGTTTTAAATATCATGAATGTAACTGGTATGAGAAAACACATAATATGGTTAATGATAATCATAACCATAGAGTCACATCAAGAACATGAACAAAGTGCACTAGGTGTTCCAACCAAAAAATATGTGGTTAACAAATGATGATGTAGCCGGATTGGGGAATCCATGCTTGGTCCAAGGTTCCATAATGCTTGGTTCAGCTATAATCGAAGCAGGTATGTTGATATGCCTGTAACTGCCCTTCATCGGATTCTATGTGAAACATATGAAAAACTGTAGAAAAATATAAGAGATATAGGCATACAGATTACTATAAACCAATAATCATAATAATTCATTATGAAAATGTGTTATATAAATCATTTAACATAAACCTGAAACATGAACTATACCCACCTCTATCCCTATAGTTACAAATGGTCGTTAAGTCCAGGGGGAAATAGAGCCCCCAATGTGATGATCCAATGTTGTTCCTTATGAGTAAGTATTTTATGCCATCCCTGGGGATTACTGCGGTCACCCAGAATTCTGTCAATGATTACAAAAGAAAACTGTGCTTCAGGATGTTTGAGAGTATGCCTGTACAGGGCATTGGTATCTTTCCTGATTTTAATATCTGATCTATGCTCATTGATCTGTGTTCTCAATGGTCTAGAGGTCTGACCTACATAAAAAGCTAAACACCGACAGGTTGCCAAATAAATCAGCCAACTGCTGCTGCAGTTGCCAAATATTCTGCATTGATACACTTTGCTAGTATTACGACTAGTAAATTCCTTGCTCTTAATAACTTGTTTGCATGAGCCACAATGGCCACACAGGAAAGTGCCTACTAATATGTCCCCTGATATTGTCATTTGATGGTGTATTGCTCCCCCACTTTCTTTTGAATGGTTTTGGCCGTGCATCAACCTACCTGCATAGCATCATGTTGGGTATCCACATATAGATTCATAGATTAGTACTAAACTAACTGCCCTTGTGAGCCATTGTAAGCCTAGTCAATTATCCCTTGTGAGACTCAAACCCTCACCTTGTGTTGGTAAGGCAAACACCTTAACCATTAGGCCACCCTTCCAACCCAAATAAACTGCCATGCACGTCTCGGACCCAGGACCCTATACACCATAGTCCCAGTAGTTATTCACCAAGCTATCACAGAAGTATTTAAGAGTTTGTGCATTAGCAGTGATTCACTGTGTGTGGTGTTTTCTCTCTCTCTCTCTCTCTCTCTCTCTCTTTTTTTTTTTTTTTTTTTTTTTGCAGTTGTGCAAACATGAAGTAAGGGGGGGGGGGTCAGTGCAGAGGGCTTACCTCCTTGCAAAAACAATATTTTGAAGTATTTGCTGTATTTGACAATTCATATGAAATGTGATTCATTGAAATGTATTTTTGATGAAATGTACATTCAATGAATTTTATTCAGTTATTCAATAAAAAGAACATTCAATAAAAAGAAATGCACTCTGGGACTTCAGGTATAACACAATTGTAAGCAAGATTGTGTTCCAGCTGTAAGTTTAAAAAAGTTATATCTATCCTAAACCAGGTAGTGATTAGCAGCTATCATAGGAAATGGTGTTCCTAGTGTATTACCTGCTATGAAAGACAGCATATGAAAAAGCAGAAAAAATAAAATAAAAAGGGAGAGAGCAGGCATCAGCTTTATTGGTGGCAGACCAGGAGAGCCTACAGTCTCTGCAGCAGCTGGTCATGCAGCTATCAGAAGCAGAAGAGCCAGAGGTTATGCTAGAAATGATTTATAATGAGCTGCAAAAGGTGAATGACAAATGTAACTGTTACATGAAAGAAAATTATGTCCATTTTAAGGAAATTACTGATGTTGTAAACAAACATGCAGATATAATCCAATCACTAATTGAGGAAAATGAGACACTGACATCCAAGATGTTAATCATTGAGTCTAAGCTGGACCTCATGAATGCAATGATAGTAGACCAAGAGGATCAAGCTTAGAGGAAGAATCTTCACTTCTCATGTGTCCCACAGGGGTCAGAGGGCAGAAACTGTAACTTTTTATTACCAATATCCTGATGGAGTGGACTGGGTTGAAGAAGGAGAAATTAGTGCTATAACAGGCTCATAGAACACCATGGGTCCCATCATCAGGTAATTAGAAGATCCCTTTGATGTACCACCTCAGGGAAACAGTCTTGTCATAACTGTATAAACCAGCTAAGAAGTTAATGTACAAAGATGTTAGAATATATGTGGACCAGGACTTTTCTTTTGCCACAAAAGGTACATGGGCTAAATTCCATTCTATTATGTGGACATGTAGACAGCAGAAGCTGAACTTTAAGATCCTCTATCCAGCCACACTAAGGATATTTTTTCAGATTGTGCCCACACTTTTGAGCAGGCAAAGGAGGGAAAGCAGTTACAGTTGGGTCTGGGAAACTGCAGTGACCTACTGAACCTTGCCACTCATGCTCCTAAACATCAAAGCACATTGTCCCCTCAGTTTAAAAGAGTATGCAGCTCTCAAGTCAAGGTCTGCTGAAAGGCAAGAAGGTAGAAGTAAGCAACTGACCACATTTTAATAACAACTGAAAACATTTTTGTCTTCTCTGCACATGTTGGAATTTAGCTGAAGAATATACATGAATGTAGGATACAGTAATACAACACAAGTGTACAATACTGTGTACCTGACTACCCCCTGCTGTAGTAGACGTTCAGTAGCAATAACTGTTTTAATGTGTTACACTTGATGCTGCAGAGCTGGAATGAGATGCAAACTCAGATGAGGCAATATCAATTTTTAACATTATATGTGGTTTATCTGTAGCAGAGGGTCTATTCACTCGACAATGAATCTCCTCCAGTTTGCATAAGTCTGGCTTATAAATAAAGTGTTTGAGTGAGATATAACCTCCAAAGAGAAATAAAGGTTGCAATAGGGACATAGTAGCTACACCAATAATACGAATTTACAACACCCATATAGTTACGACATGGCAGTTGGAACTTATCCCAAGTGTTAGTGGGCCTGTAAGTGGGGTATTGATTTGTGGACATTGCAGTTTGGCAGGAGCCATTACTCTGTTACACGACTGACTGTTATTGGTATTATAACATTAAAATGATAAGAAATTTTGACATAGCCCTTTAATATTAATACAGTTCATTTGTTACAGCTGGTCAGAGGGAACTCCTGAATAATGAAGCATCATTCAGTCGGCTGATTATATATGTCTTGTTAAACTACAATATTCATTCATCTCAGACCGGTCATGCAAAGTCTTCTAACTGAACAATGATGCCTAACTTGAAAATGTGGTGGGACCCTGCAATCCTACCAAATGCTCATATTTTGGACTATAATTGAACTAAAGTATTTGTATTAGTTAAGAATTTATTAGTTTTATTTTTCTGAACTGGTGCACAGTTTAAATGTTTTACTTGGTTTGAGGAGTAAGATCAGATCTGTGTATTAATGTATATGATTAAGTATAGCATACAGAGGCATAGTTTTCCTAATATATTATTTCTTTAGCCAAAATTTGGGTACTGGGCACAGGATTTTGTACAGGGTGCTGAAAGGGCTCTGGAGGACAACTTACAAGTCACACATGATACAGATAGGGGCTTCATTGGTACAAGTTATAAATAACTACATGAGTAATAGTACTACTAGCATGCATAGTTAAGAAAGACAAACCATCTAAGTATGTGAATCTGCAGCCAAAATACAAAACTTGTAAAAACTCAGTAAAAACGGCTCATGTGCTGTTCTTCCAGAATACTTCTCCCAAACCATAAGGAAGAAAAGCTAGTACACCAAATCTAAAAACTGGAGTTTATTGTTTAAAATATTCCAATA
This sequence comes from Protopterus annectens, assembly GCF_019279795.1. Lineage (NCBI taxonomy): Eukaryota > Metazoa > Chordata > Ceratodontiformes > Protopteridae > Protopterus > Protopterus annectens. The sequence continues at coordinate 859,873,520 of NC_056737.1, read as the reverse complement.
ATGATTAAAGAAATTGGTTAAGTGCTTTCATCCATTAAATTTAAAATGGGACTTTATCAGAACCACGGTGCAATTAAAATCAATTGCAATTCTATCATGTAATTTTATTGAGACTCCATTTAAACTAATGAATTTAATAGTAACATGGTTCTGATGAAGTCCTGTCATTCTTTCCCTGGCCTAAATGAGTGTATTTCTATAAGTAGTGCATTACGCTTGAAGTCTTACAAAATTTAAGTATTTTATTTTATTGGTTTGTGTTATACATGGGGTTTATAAACATCTTTTATAAGAAGGGGTTAAAAGTTTTTTACCAATGGTTAATTATCCAATTAACATGTTATCATGCGATGAGTATTTCTATTTAAATATTGTAGTTTGTGGTGTGAGAATGGATTCTGACAACAGACGAAAGTGCTTAATCAATCTGTTCAATAAATTTTAAACCTTTTCTGGCTTGCTGGTGTCTTCAGTGTTTTTTGGTTTTGGAAATCACCCTGATGGAATCGCAACACCAATTGGCTGTAACAGAAAGTAAAAATCAGGGCAAAAATTAGGAGTGCAGCACCCAGCAGGATAAAAGCACTCTCATAAAACTAAATAAACAGCTAGGAGCACAAATAAATTCTACCAAACACAAATATGAGGTAAAATTGACCTCAACCAAAAATAAGAATTCACGACCAGGAGTATTAAATAATAACCAAAAACAAAAGAAATGCACAAGGAAATGAAAAACTTGTAAAATCAAAAACATTTTTTTCAGTTTTAGAGCAAGTTCCTTTTGACCTATAGGGGAACTATAAAGATGTAGTAGAAATTAAAGAAACCAAGTGACAGATTAGGTTGGCAGCTGACTATTTTCTAGGGCTGAATGATACAATAAATATTAAAAACTTTTTAAAGGATAGGAGACTTAAAGTCAATAAATGATTTTCAGTGAAAGGGTTAACTTAATGATGTAATTAAGGTAATTGTTTTTAAATTGTGATTTGTGTATTTTATATATTTATATCTTTAATGCTGCAAGTTTTAAATGTTTCTGAAGAAGTCTGTGTATGATCAAAGTGGTTAATTAAAATTTAGTACTCTAAACTACAAGTGTTACTTGTTCATGTTCTTACACATCTCTGTGGTTTTTCGTTTGGTACAATTGACCTCCCAGGCCTGGGGCAACCACAAGGCATTCTTTAGCTATATCCACAATCTAAAAGGCAATACACATTTGTGTGCAAAGCTCATTGACAATACAGCCACCTATACTGAGTCCAGTTGGAGAGATGACAAATCAGCAAGCAAAGGAGAGTAGTATTGCTGGAATTGAATTCATCCTCAAATCTTGGGGAGTACCTTCATGAGGTGGACCCTGTGTTTCACAAACTTACACCAAGACAAGACTGATCTATAAACTGTATTTTATATTGCTTATATCATGGACAGTAGTAGTTTAAAAAAATAAAAAAAGATAGCTGGGTGCACAAGACCCAGGATAAAAAAGTGCCCAATCCTGGTAAGTGCACTCATGCCAGGAATGGAAAAAAATAACAGTACAGAATCCTAAAGACATGGAGACATTGCTACAATGGGGCCAGGCCCAGGGGGGAGGATGCTCCCCCATTGTAAAAAGGAAGTAGCAGTCCACAAAAATCACAAAAAGTGGTAGGCCAAAAAAGAGCCATAAAGAAGATAGAGTGGACTACTGAGGATAAGAAAAAAAATATGTATTGTTACTATTTTGCAATAAGCCCAGAATTTCCAGACGGAAGATATGCAAAAAGATTAAGAGACAAATTAGAGGAAAGAAAAATACTGGCACAAGAAAAACTATTAGAAATTTCAAATAAAAAAATATGTTCATTAATACAACAGATATGTGAAAAACATTATATAGGCCAAGAAACCTTGGGCTGTTTGGAAAAAGAAGCAACTAAGGAAGTGTGAAAATATATAAAGAACAAAATCTGGAGATTTTTGAAAGGTATAAAAAAGAAATATGGACATAGGAATGAAAGATAGATCTAATATGGTGCAATATTTATGCAAAGGAAAAAGTCAAATTAATAATACAGAAAACCAGCCCCAAAGATAGTTGAAGAGAAATACAAGCAAAGACATCCAGATATGGAAAATTTCACAATAAAAAAAATAAGGTCACAACGAGAACATCAAAACACGGCATGGAATTAAAAAATCAGATAAGCCTTGAACAATCCTACAAAAGTAAGCATGGAAGGAGTCCCAGACACAAATTTTACCTACTGCTCTCTTTCGTTCTTTTTATTCAACAGAACTTCATCAGAGTTAAAACCAAGTACACAAACCAAATTTAAACGAAGTACCAAATGAATCATATGACTATCCCTAACCAATAAAATGCTTCTCTCGGTTGCCTTTATTCATTTTAAAGTTACAGTGTATATAAAACCATGTCCAAAAAATGTAACCAGGCACTAACCACTCAGAAGGTTTACTCTCTATCTGAAATGGTCTAGTGTTGCTGACACAACTCTGAATATAACTGTTCTAGAATGAAAACATATTTCTGTAAAATGAGAGAGAATATGACTACTTTTTAATAACATTAAACAATAGTATTTAGTATTTAGCAGTTTGACTTCATTAATTTTAGCACCCCATTTTTATGGTTCACTATGAGTGGTTGCGGAAAGGCAATCGATTTTTTTGAACATTACGGTTTCCCTAGAGGAAGGTGTTTCTCAATGCGCAAGTAAGATTTTCAGGAAAGATACCTCTCAACCTCTTAATGCAAAAAATCTGGACAAAGCTTGACAAACTGGGGGTACAAATAGGGACATATTTTAAATAGTGCTCTTATAAATGTAGAAAGTTGCTAGACTAACATGATTTGTTTTAATATACATTTTCTGAAGAATTTGAAGTCTGAAACTCAAATGTATGTCATTATTTAGTGACTTCAATCCTGAAATCATCCCAGTGATTTGCCAGGAAAAAAGAGGAACAGGCCAGAAATATGAGCCAAAAATCTGGACATTTTGTGAAAATCTGTACAGCTGAGAGGTAGAGACCTTTGTAAATCAATACTTGCACAGGTAAAGTCAACACCCCCTTTCATATGTGGTATATACACTTTTGAGAATTGATCATCCCAAAGTGGCTGGACTCTTTGGCATACCTAAAATAAACAAAGACAGGTTCAATCCTCCATTTAGCCCAGTAGTTATGGCTTATCACTACAAGATGTAAGCAATATCAGCCATTCTTGATCATCTTCTAAATCTGGTCGACAAAAACTCTGAGTTTTACCTAAAAGATTCATGGCAGCTGTTTGAGTTATTAAGTAACATTGGAAACATTAACAATGATTATGTGTTTGTCTCATTTGATGTAGTTTCTTTATACACTTGTATTCAGCAGGACACAGGAATTGACTTTGTTAGAAGTCATCTTGCAAATTTTTCTGACTTTGACAACAATATGGCAGATACCATCTGTGTCTTGTTGGAAGTGGTGTTAGAAAACAATTTTTTCATGTTTCAAGGAAAATACTACAAACAAAAAACAGGAGTTGCTATGGGGACGAAAGTGGATCCTATATTTGATAACCTGATAATGGCTTGGTGGGAGCAAGTACACCTCAAACCTCACCTCTTGTTTGAAATGGTAGTCTTTTACAAGAGATTTATTGATGACCTTATTTTTGTATGGAAAGGAACCGAAGTGGAACTATATCAATAATTTGACTTTATTAATTTCAGTACCCCATTTTTATGGTTCACCATGAGTGGTTGTGAAAAGGCCATCAATTTTTTTTTTCCTAGAGGAAGGTATTTGTCAATTTGCAAGTATAATTTTCAGGAAAGAGACCTTTGTAAATCAATACTTGCACAGGAAAAGTCAACACCCCTTTCATATGAAGAAAGGGGTTATGAAAGTTTGATTTATTAGACTTAGTAGGCTCACCAGTAAGCAAACTGTTTTGAGGAAGAAGTAAAGTATTTAAAATCACCAAAAAGGCTATCACATTGACTGGTTCAAAAACATTATCAAGGAAGTATTTCAGCTTAGATCACACAAAGCTAAACCAATTTTGATGAAAACACAGCCAGAAACAGTGGCAGACACATGAGAAGAATTAATACTTCACTGGCTAAATATAGCAAGATTTTTCCACTTCATGTTTCTAGTGATATGCATTTGATTAGAGACATACAGATAACTAGAAGATCATTTTAGGGAATGGACAATTAGCCAAAGTTATTGGTGACAGTCCTTCATTTACTTGCAAAAGAACTCAGAATGTGAAATCCATGTTAGAAGACCACCAGACTACACCATTTGGTACCTTCAAATGTGGCAGGTGAAAGCAGTACTGATTTATTGCAAACGTTTCCAACATTCACATTAAGGCACTGAATTTAAACCTTTGGGCCAGAAATAGACGTGTTATTCACAAGGAGTGGTTTATTTGGCATCTTGGAATCCCTGCCCAGTATTTTATGTTGGAAAAACTGTGAGGGAATGGTCAAGAAGAATTTGTGAACACATTTTGGCTATGAAGAAAAAAAACACTAGTAATTCTTTAGCCAAACACTCCATAATGTGTAGTAATTTCAAAAAATTCCATTTTTTTTGTATTATATACTGACAGTATGAAAGAGTTTGTTAGCAAGTACAATGTCCTACTAGAATGCAGTGAATCCTGTTGGCAAATAAGAGTGCAGGGAGATTAGTTACCCAGTCTTAGTGTGACAATAAACATGACATGTTTTCTGATGTCACAAAGACTTTAAATGCTAAATACTATTGTTTAATGTTGTTAAAAGTAGCCATACTCTCACTTTACAGAAATATATTTTCATTCTAGAACAATTATATTTGGAGTTATGTCAGCAGCACTAGATCATTTCAGATAAAGAGTAACACTTCTGAGTGGTTAGGCCTGGTTATATTTTTTGAACATTGTTTTATATACACTGTAACTTTAAAATGAATAGAGGGAACGGAGAGAAGCATTTCATTGGTTAGGGATGATCATGTGATTCATTTGGTACTTCTTTTAAACTTGTTTTGTGTACTTGGTTTTAACTCTGATGAAGTTCTTTTGAATAAAAAGAACGAAAGTGCTCTGTAGTTAAAACTTGTGTCTGGGACTCCTTCCACGCTTGCTTTTGTAGGATTGGTCAAGATCACAAAGATTGAACATATAACAGAAGATTAGTGAAGTAGAAATTAAAAAAAAAAAAAAACAGAAGCTGAAGTTATGGAATACTTGTAAAGTGAAGGATTTAGTGTAGAAAGTCTAACACAGGTTATATCACAGCATGATAGAACAAAGTGTCCCCCATACTAGGAGAAACAGTAAAAGCAGGAGACATCTGAAGAAGAAATATGGACATGGGAGAGAGAAAGATATTTAATATTATGCAATATTTATGCAAAGGAAAAAAGTAAATCCAATCAATATAAAAAGAGCAGCACCAAAGATATTTGAATAGAAATATAGACAAAGGCATCTGAATATGGAACATTTTACAATGCAAAAAATTAAAAAAAAAAAACAGAGGAAAAGTAGAAAAAAGGATTAGTAATGGAGAAGTTAAAGAAATAAAAACTGAGATTATGGATTACCTGTGAAGTGAAGGATTTAGTGTAGAAAATCTAATTTTGATAATATCAGAGCAGGATAGAGCACTAACTCCCCAAATTAAGGAGAAACCAGTATAGCAGGGAACATCTGAACAGTCACCATATAAAGATACTTTGGAGCCTTCTACAGGAAACCAGTACAAAAGTTTAATTGGAGTTGCACAGAAAAGGAAATAACAAGAAACTGTGGCAACTCTGATGCAGTTAGAGTCACAGTCAGTGTTGTAGAGCGATAGGCCAGTCAGTTCCCATATGAAAGTGCAATGGATTGCACAGGATGAAACTGAAGAGAATGTGACACAGGAAGATGCACTGGAACCTTCTATTGAATGCCCGCAGGACATGCAGAACACAGAATGTGCCCTCAGTTTCGAAGTAAATGATCTAAGAGAAGAGTTGCTTGATTTAATAGAGGCATATTAAGATCAATGAAAGAAAACTACAGAAAGTCAATAAAACCCAAAAAGGAAGTTTGATAAAACAAATGAACACACTAATTAGGACTGTTGATAGAGAATCATGTGATGTAACAGAAGTAAATAGGATACATTACTGTGCAGCCAAATTAATAACAGATAAAGTCTTACCACAAAACACAGAGCAGTGAGGGAAATAAAGGGGAGAAATCAAATGCCATCATAGAAGTATTGAATAGAGAAAACTATAAAGCAATTAAGACAAGATGTGTCACGATTAGAAGAGTATAGAAGAGGGAACAGATCAACAAAAATACTCAGAAAGATAGATTTGATAAAAGCAATATGCAGTATCAGAACAGATCTGGAGCTATTGTGCATTATCACAAATAATAAATTAAAAATATCAGCACAGGCAGAAAAACTGATATGCAGATAAATGCAAAGGAAAACTACAAAATAAGCAATTTATTGATGATCCAAAAAGTTTTATAGAGAAATGGGAAACAAAGCAAAAGGAATTGAAACACCACCAAAACAAGAAAAAATAGATACATTTTGGAGAAATATCTATGAGCATCCTGTGGAACATAACAAATATGCTAAATGGATAGAATAATTAAAAGAAATAATAATAAGTTCAAAGGTACAGTATATTAAATGGGATGAAGCAACTCTCAGAGAGACTGAAAAAAAGTTAAGAAAATTTCCTAATTGGAAAACCCCAATAATAGATGCAGTACCTAACTTTTGGCTAAAAGTATTAACATCTTTACATGAAGATTTAGCCATGAGTAAGAACTATTTGTATGCACATCCTAAACAGATACCAGCCTGGTTAACAACAGGAAAAATATTGCTCCTACTTAACAGGGAACCTGCAAACTATTCTAAAAACTATAGGCCAGTAACTTGCCTTCCAACGACCTATAAACTATAAACTGGAATTGATGCCAACAGAGTTTATAGTCATTTAGAAGAAAACCTAATTGTGGCAATAGAATAAAACGGTAATAAAAGAAAGTCGTATGGAACAAAGGATCATTTGTTGTTGAATTAAGTCATAATGGAGAAATAAAAAAGGGGAATAATCTAAGTATGGCATGGTTAGACTATAAAAATGCATTTGACAGTATCCCACAATCATGGATAAAAGAGTGCTTAAAATGTATAAGATACACCCTACTCTAATCAATTAGATTGCAGAGACGATGAAACAGCGGCAAACCACTTTACAGTTAAGCCATGATTAAGGATAAATTATTATTTCAGAGATAAAAATCCAAAAGGGGATATTCCAGGGTGACTCTTTGTCACCACTAATCTTTTGTCTTGCCCTTAACCCATTAAGCTGTCTACTTAACAGATTACGTCATGGCTACAATTTGGCTCTCAGAAAACAACAAAGAGTAAAAAGACTTTTCATCTTCTTTTTGTGGGTGATTTAAAACTGCATAGTTCATCAGATGAGGAAGTGAAAGCACAACTGCAAGTGGTCAAAACTTTTTCAGATGATATAAGAATGTCATTTGGCCTTGATATTGGCAAAAGCAACCTTTAAAGCAGGAAAGCTGCAGTACCAAGAAAACATCAGTTTGGGACAAGAATGTGATATAAAAGAACTTGAGCAAGAGGGAATGTTTAAATATTTGGGAACTGATGAAGGGTCCACAATAAAGCATGAACAAATGTGAATAAAACTTAGTAATATTTTAGAAGAGTAATATTATTACTCAAAACAGTGCTGACATCTAGGAACAAAGTCCAAGCTATAAATCAATCTGCTCTTCCCATCTTAATGTGCAGTTTTGGAGTGACTGACTAGCCCCAAAAAGTGTCAGAGAGTTTGGACAAGAAAAAAAGAAAGATGCTTCAGGTTCATCAAATGATTTATAAAAATCAGTGCATACCAAGATTATATATTTCTTGTTCTGAAGGAGGTATCGGCTTCCTCAAAACTGATTATATGTATAGATCTGCAGTTGTAGGACTGAGTACATATATGTTGACCTCACAAGACCCAAATGTAATGAATGTTTTAAAACGTGAGGAGAATAAGTCTAAGATGACTTCCCTGCTTAGTTTAGCAGAAGCATATTGGCGTCAAGGAATGGAAATCAAACCAGAAGTAGATAAAGCTAAGGCAGCAACTGAATGTGCCAAAAAGCAAAAGAAAGAATATAAGGTGAAGGATCAGATGAGAAGGCGAGAAATGTGGAAAATGCATAAATATAGTTGCAGTTATAGAAAACTCTTGGAACAACTTCATGTTGATCAGGATTGAACACAGGAATGGTTAGGGAGAGGTGAATTTAAACCAAAATATGAAAGGTTAATATTGGTGGTCCAAGATAGTGGACTACATACGTGTTGGTTTACAAAGTCCCTTGGCATGTGTGAGAAACCAAAAAAATGTAAGTTTTTTAAAACAGAATTGGAAACAGTCACACATTTTGTTGCTGGTTGCGATATACTAATGCAGACGGACTGTATACTGAAAGGCATAATAATGTGGCAAGACTGTTACATTGGGGATTGTGCAAATATTATAATACTGAAGTAGCTGAAAAACACTGGAAACATGAGCCACAAAGCATTATAGAAAATGATGAAGTTTATATCAAATGGGATCACCCATTACAAACAGTTCAAAAATAGATGCAACAAAACAAGACATAGTAGTCCATGAAAAAAAGACAAAAGTAGCATTGGTCATTGAAATTGCTACACCCAGTGACTATAGTGTCTTACGTACAGAGAGACATAAAGTCATAAAATACCAGGATTTGCAGGCAGAAACAAGGACAATGTGGAAGAAGGATACGCGGACAATTCCAATAGTAGTAGGAGCAATAGGTCTTATAAAAAGAATTTACAATCATACTTAGATATATTACCAATGCATGCAATTCCAAATGAATTGCAGAAGGAGTCATTACTGGGCACATTGCAGGTGTTGCAAAGAGCACTTTGGCTAATATCAAAAATTGAAACAATGCTACTTTCATGAACTTTAATAATACTTTGACTTAAGAATGGGGTGCATTCCCACTGTGGTATTAGAAACCCAAAATACTTGGAGAAATTAAAAAGCCAGAAGATATAACAAACCTATTGGCTGACAAATTTATCTCCAACTTTATCCCTCTCTCACCCTCAATCATCCCTCAGGAAATACTTTCAAATATAACTTCCCCTGCTAATACTAGGGAACAAGTCCTTAATACTCTCTCTAAGCCCAAAAACACTGCATCAGTGGGGCCAAACTATCCCAGAATGCCTTCTAAATAGCATGAAACATGATCTGTTGGGCCCTCTGGAATTGTTATTTAACTGTAGCCTCCAAACAGGTCTTGTGCCTCATGAATGGAGAACAACACAAGACAGCCTTCTGCACAATGATGGGCTATCTACAGACGCTGAAAACTACAGACCCATAAGTCTCACTAGTCATATGCAAAACCATGGAAAGAATTATCATGAAAATGATCATTAATGACATAGGAAACCTCCAGACACTGGAACCATCCCAATTTGGTTTCATCAAGGGCAGGGCGTGCCTACTTAACCTGGTGGACTTCTTTGAGAAGGTCACCTAAACAATGGATGAGGGAAAAATGGTTTACACTGCCTACCTTGACCTGGCCAAGGCATTTGACACAATCCCCACTTGGCATTGACAAACTTAAGAGGTTGAATACAAACACTTACATCACCCAGCGGATAGCCAGCTGGCTCACAGACAGGACCCAGTAAGTTAGAACTGGGGACTCCACCTCTACAAAGAGTCCCTCGGGGATCAGTCCTGGAACCATTCCTTCTTGGCATTTACTTCTCTGAAATCAAGCCAATGTCAATGGCCTCTGACTGACTAAATTTACAGATGATTGCTAATTAGGAGCTGTCATTGAATTCCACCCCAACACAGATATTCTCCAGAAAGGGCTGATACAGATAAACAACTGGTGCTAGAGGCATGGACTAAAACTAAATGCCAAGAAATGCATAATAGTATCCTTCTGGAAGTCATCCACCCATGGAAACTATCATATTGACAACACACCCCTAAGAGCTGACCCAGTAGCCAGAGACTTGGGGACACAGATGGTTATCTAGGCTTTGTGTCTACAGCAGTGAGAAAATCATTATAAACAAAGGTATGGCATCCAGGTCCAAGGAAATCATTGTTCCACTGTATTCAGGAATTCATTATTCACCATATTATTTTATTTAGACTCTGCTAGAAGTTTTAGCAACTTGACAAAAGACGTATTTTCTTGTAGTGGAGTCTACTTTATTCAATAGCTATAGACAGTAGGCACTTTGTTCTGTGTCAACATCCTCTTCAAGTTCAAATTCCAATCTAGCACCCCATATGGCCATTTTCTTTCTATGACGTTCTGTTTCTGATCTCTAATACTTCTCAGGCCCATATGTTTAATCTATATAATTATTTTTCACCTGTCTTGATTGATAGTTTGCCTTTTTTCATTTTCTAGTTCTAGCTTTCTTAACCACTGTCAGTACTAAAGACAGCAGTGCTTTCACTTTTTCAGTTCATATCATTTTACATCAACTCAACACAACACATTTCTATATTGATATTAAATTATTTACCAAGTTTAAGCTTTAACATATCATTCAAATCATTTTGTACAGAAGCAACACTCTACATTCCCAGAATAACCTCCTTCTAAACAATCACATTTCCAAACTATACCTCTTGGCTCTGGTAAAATTTTTGAAGTCTTGTAGAGGTATAGAGCTATTTGTGTAAATATCTTCATGCAAAACTTCTACATTTTCTTGATCTTGTTACATATCTAAGACATTATTCTCTCCACTGTTAATATGCGCCATTATTATTCAGTCGTTCACTCCATGTTATTTTTACCCTTGTACTGTATTCTCTTCTCAAAAATAACATTGCCTTTTTTGATATTATTTCTCTTTTCCAGTCTGCCATTTCTATTCTAGTCTCACATATAAAATCTATTTGTAGTTTAACACAATTCCATTCCAAATTCTGCATATCTTCCTTTAAGTCTAATTAGGCCTGTATATGCATGTTGATCTAAATTTAATAACTCAAAAATTTGCCTGGCTTCATCCCATTGTATTGCCTTATCTCCTTTTATTGTCTGCTCCCAAAATCTTGGTTCTTTGTTCTTTTTTTCTCCAAATGCTCATGACATTCTATTCTATATCTTAGTACTCTACACAGTATATCTTATTGGTGTTATTCTAGTTTTCCAGGGTCTGTCTTCATTTAAAACAAAGACTCATGTAATGCTTTCATGTATATAGTGCTACACAATAATGTTATTTACATTCATTTCCTACATCTCCCAAAATGCTTACATACGATTCTGTTGTTACCTCATTGGGAACTATATCAAATATTTCCACTTACGTACGTATACAGTCCATATCATAAACCAGATATAGTAATCTAAGTTGACGTATTCTTTTGTCAATATTAGTTTTCCCTCTCATTTGCTATCCCAAAAGAAACTTATTTTTCATATTCTTCAAAATATCTATAAGACCTTCTGCATCATTACTATCTACATACCCCCAGCTAATAGCACTGATATTACAGAATAAATCTTCTCATGAGCTTCAGCAAATATCATTGTTTCTGTCCATACTAAAGCAGTACAGCAACTTCTACTCAGCGTTTCTACCACCATCAACCGTAACAGGAATGCAGAGAACTTAGCAGCAGCACTTTTCCTTGATTTGCCAAAAGCTTTTGACACCGTGACTCACCAAAATCTACTCTACAAATTCTCCTAGTTAG